>NC_089804.1:54934478-54999478 GCF_029633855.1 Hoplias malabaricus
GAAACACACCCAGGACTGTTCACCCAGTCACTCACACACTCACACCTGTGGACTGTTTTACACGCTCACCCTGTCACTCACACACTCACACCTGTGGACAATTTCACACGCTCACCCAGTCACTCACACACTCACACCTGTGGACTGTTTTACACGCTCACCCTGTCACTCACACACTCACACCTGTGGACATTTTCACACACTCACACACTCACACCTGTGGACAGTTTCACACGATCACCCTGTCACTCACACACTCACACCTGTGGACAATTTCACACGCTCACCCAGTCACTCACACACTCACACCTGTGGACTGTTTTACACGCTCACCCTGTCACTCACACACTCACACCTGTGGACATTTTCACACACTCACACACTCACACCTGTGGACAGTTTCACACGATCACCCTGTCACTCACACACTCACACCTGTGGACAATTGCACACACTCACCCAGTCACTCACACACTCACACCTGTGGACTGTTTTACACGCTCACCCTGTCACTCACACACTCACACCTGTGGACATTTTCACACACTCACACCTGTGGACAGTTTCACACGATCACCCTGTCACTCACACACTCACACCTGTGGACAATTGCACACACTCACCCAGTCACTCACACACTCACACCTGTGGATTGTTTTACACGCTCACCCTGTCACTCACACACTCACACCTGTGGACTGTTTTACACGCTCACCCTGTCACTCACACACTCACACCTGTGGACATTTTCACACACTCACACACTCACACCTGTGGACAGTTTCAGACGATCACCCTGTCACTCACACACTCACACCTGTGGACAATTGCACACACTCACCCAGTCACTCACACACTCACACCTGTGGACTGTTTTACACGCTCACCCTGTCACTCACACACTCACACCTGTGGACATTTTCACACACTCACACCTGTGGACAGTTTCACACGATCACCCTGTCACTCACACACTCACACCTGTGGACAATTTCACACGCTCACCCAGTCACTCACACCTGTGGACTGTTTTACACGCTCACCCTGTCACTCACACACTCACACCTGTGGACATTTTCACACACTCACACACTCACACCTGTGGACAGTTTCACACGATCACCCTGTCACTCACACACTCACACCTGTGGACAATTGCACACACTCACCCAGTCACTCACACACTCACACCTGTGGATTGTTTTACACGCTCACCCTGTCACTCACACACTCACACCTGTGGACTGTTTTACACGCTCACCCTGTCACTCACACACTCACACCTGTGGACATTTTCACACACTCACCCAGTCACTCACACACTCACACCTGTGGATTGTTTTACACGCTCACCCTGTCACTCACACACTCACACCTGTGGACATTTTCACACACTCACCCTGTCACTCACACACTCACACCTGTGGACTGTTTTACACGCTCACCCTGTCACTCACACACTCACACCTGTGGACAGATTCACACACTCACCCAGTCACTCACACACTCACAACTGTGGACAATTTCACACACTCACCCAGTCACTCACACCTGTGGACTGTTTAACACGCTCACCCAGTCACTCACACACTCACACCTGTGGACACTTTCACACACTAACCCAGTCACTCACACACTCACACCTGTGGACAGTTTCACACACTCACACCTGTGGACATTTTCACACAGTCACCCAGTCACTCACACACACACCTGTGGACAGTTTCACTCACTAACCCTGTCACTCACACACTCACACCTGTGGACAGTTTCACACATTAACCCAGTCACTCACACACTCACACTTGTGGACAGTTTCACACGCTCACCCAGTCACTCACACACTCACACCTGTGGACACTTTCACACACTAACCCAGTCACTCACACACTCACACCTGTGGACACTTTCACACACTAACCCAGTCACTCACACACTCACACCTGTGGACAGTTTCACACGCTCACCCAGTCACTCACACACTCACACCTGTGGACAGTTTCACACACTCACCCTGTCACTCACACACTCACACCTGTGGACAGTTTCACACGCTCACCCAGTCACTCACACACTCACACCTGTGGACACTTTCACACACTAACCCAGTCACTCACACACTCACACCTGTGGACAGTTTCACACACTCACCCAGTCACTCACACACTCACACCTGTGGGCAGTTTCACACACTCACAGAGTCACTCACACACTCACACCTGTGGACAGTTTCACACACTAACCCAGTCACTCACACACTCACACCTGTGGACAGTTTCACACACTCACCCAGTCACTCACACACTCACACCTGTGGACAGTTTCACACGCTCACCCAGTCACTCACACACACACCTGTGGACAGTTTCACTCACTAATCCTGTCACTCACACACTCACACCTGTGGACAGTTTCACACATTAACCCAGTCACTCACACACTCACACCTGTGGACACTTTCACACACTAACCCAGTCACTCACACACTCACACCTGTGGACACTTTCACACACTAACCCAGTCACTCACACACTCACACCTGTGGACAGTTTCACACGCTCACCCAGTCACTCACACACTCACACCTGTGGACAGTTTCACACACTCACCCTGTCACTCACACACTCACACCTGTGGACAGTTTCACACGCTCACCCAGTCACTCACACACTCACACCTGTGGACAGTTTCACACACTAACCCAGTCACTCACACACTCACACCTGTGGACAGTTTCACACACTCACCCAGTCACTCACACACTCACACCTGTGGGCAGTTTCACACACTCACACAGTCACTCACACACTCACACCTGTGGACAGTTTCACACACTAACCCAGTCACTCACACACTCACACCTGTGGACAGTTTCACACACTCACCCAGTCACTCACACACTCACACCTGTGGACAGTTTCACACACTCACCCAGTCACTCACACACTCACACCTGTGAACATTTTCACACAGTCACCCAGTCACTCACACACACACTTGTGGACAGTTTCACTCACTAACCCTGTCACTCACACACTCACACCTGTGGACAGTTTCACACATTAACCCAGTCACTCACACACTCACACCTGTGGACACTTTCACACACTAACCCAGTCACTCACACACTCACACCTGTGGACACTTTCAAACACAAACTCAGTCAATCACACACTCACACCTGTGGACAGTTTCACACGCTCACTCAGTCACTCACACACTCACACCTGTGGACAGTTTCACACGCTCACCCAGTCACTCACACACTCACACCTGTGGACAGTTTCACACACTCACCCTGTCACTCACACACTCACACCTGTGGACAGTTTCACACGCTCACCCAGTCACTCACACACTCACACCTGTGGACACTTTCACACACTAACCCAGTCACTCACACACTCACACCTGTGGACAGTTTCACACACTCACCCAGTCACTCACACACTCACACCTGTGGACAGTTTCACACACTAACCCAGTCAGTCACACATTCACATCTGTGTACAGTTTCACACACTCACCCTGTAACTCACACTGTAGAGAATTGAACCCGGGACAGTGAGACCCCAGAGCTCTCTTGCCTTTTTACTGATTCCCTCATAGGTGGTCTCTGTAAAGGAGATGATATAGATCTATTACTTTTATTGAGTTTAATAATCTTATAGAGGGCGGCACGGAGGTGCAGCAGGTAGTGTCTCAGTAACACAGCTCCAAGGACCTGAAGGTTGTGGGTTCGATTCCCGCTCCGGGTGACTGTCTGTGAGGAGTGTGGTGTGTTCTCTCTGTGTCTGCGTGGGTTTCCTCCGGGTGACTGTCTGTGAGGAGTGTGGTGTGTTCTCCCTGTGTCTGCGTGGGTTTCCTCCGGGTGACTGTCAGTGAGGAGTGTGGTGTGTTCTCCCTGTGTCCGTGTGGGTTTCCTCCGGGTGACTGTCTGTGAGGAGTGTGGTGTGTTCTCTCTGTGTCTGCGCCCGCCTTGCGCTCTGGACCCACCATGACCCTGAACTGGATAAGCGCTTGCAGATAATGAATGAATGAATGAACTTCTGCCCCCTGCAGGTGAAACTAGCAGCCAATATTTGGCCCCTTGTTTACTTGTGTTACCCTTGAATACTAGCACAATCTGCATGTTTCAAAGGAGGTCATTAAGTGTCTAATCCCTAACAGCAGGGAATGAGGGGCGTAGATGAGATAAGTGTCAGTTATTTGGGCTCGGTGGGAGTGAAGTGGTCCTGGTCCTGGTGGCTCCGGTCGGGCCTCGAGTGTTTTTTGACATAAACAGCTGTGACGTGCGTGATGCTGAGATACAGACGCGAGGGCAAAGAGCCTGATTAGCTCCGACTTCACTTTCCCCAAGTTTATTTGTACGTGGGCATGTGCAGCCTACGTAATCCGAGGCGAAGCAGTGAGCTCGGCTCATCTTTGTTCGTGACCCTGTTTGACGGTGACTTCTGTCATCAGATTAGCTCTTCAAACATGGCCACTGTGTGAGGATTAGCCATAAATAGCTCCTGTCTCAATACATTGTGTAACCAGATACAGGCTCTTAATCATACAACTACACACACACACACACACACACACACACACACACATACGCACACACACACACATGCCTGCTACAGGCTTAGAGAGACACAGAATTAGGGCTTTTGGAGCGGGCCTTTTGCTGTGTACTATACTGTGTGTGAATGTCTTGAGAGGAAATGATATGTAAAGCTATTTATCAGTGCAGGGTGTCTATTTCTTTGTAATATTAGAATATATACATACACACTGCCATACAATACAGTGAGGTGTACTGTATGTGACCGTATTTACAGTCCACATCTGTGCTTTCCTGCAGGATCAGTATAGTCTTATTAATCTGCCTATTACATTCATTAAATTAAAGGACCTGGAGGTTGTGGGTTCGATTGCCGCTCCGGGTGACTGTCTGTGAGGAGTTGGTGTGTTCTCCCTGTGTCTGCGTGGGTTTCCTCCGGGTGACTGTCTGTGAGGAGTGTGGTGTGTTCTCCCTGTGTCTGCGTGGGTTTCCTCCGGGTGACTGTCTGTGAGGAGTTGATGTGTTCACCCTGTGTCTGCGTGGGTTTCCTCCCGGTGACTGTCTGTGAGGAGTGTGGTGTGTTCTCTCTGTGTCTGTGTGGGTTTCCTCCGGGTGACTGTCTGTGAGGAGTTGGTGTGTTCTCCCTGTGTCTGCGTGGGTTTCCTCCGGGTGACTGTCTGTGAGGAGTGTGGTGTGTTCTCCCTGTGTCTGCGTGGGTTTCCTCCGGGTGACTGTCTGTGAGGAGTTGATGTGTTCACCCTGTGTCTGCGTGGGTTTCCTCCCGGTGACTGTCTGTGAGGAGTGTGGTGTGTTCTCTCTGTGTCTGTGTGGGTTTCCTCCGGGTGACTGTCTGTGAGGAGTTGGTGTGTTCTCCCTGTGTCTGTGTGGGTTTCCTCCGGGTGACTGTCTGTGAGGAGTGTGGTGTGTTCTCCCTGTGTCTGCGTGGGTTTCCTCCGGGTGACTGTCTGTGAGGACTTGATGTGTTCTCCTTGTGTCTGTGTGGGTTTCCTCCGGGTGGCTGTCTGTGAGGAGTGTGATGTGTTCTCTCTGTGTCTGGGTGGGTTTCCTCCGGGTGACTGTCTGTGAGGAGTTGGTGTGTTCTCCCTGTGTCTGCGTGGGTTTCCTCCGGGTGACTGTCTGTGAGGAGTTGGTGTGTTCTCCCTGTGTCTGCGTGGGTTTCCTCCGGGTGAATGTCTGTGAGGAGTTGGTGTGTTCTCCCTGTGTCTGCGTGGGTTTCCTCCAGGTGCTCCGGTTTCCTCCCACAGTCCGAAAACACACATTGGTAGGTGGATTGGTGACTCAAAAGTATCCGTAGGTGTGAGTGAATCTGTGTGTGTGTGTTGCCCTGTGAAGGACTGGCGCCCCCTCCAGGGTGTATTCCTGCCTTGCGCCCAATGATTCCAGGTAGGCTCTGGACCCACCGCGACCCTGAAAAGGGTTACAGATAATGAATGAATGAATGAATGAATGAATGTCCTGAAATCAAGAGGGGTGTTTCCCCCGCCCCCCCCCCCCTTCCTCCAATAGCTACATAGTGCAGTTTCTGCAGTGCTGAGCCCGGAGTAGCAACGACACAGGTTTTATTGTCCTCAGTGAGTATCACAATAATTTCTGATAGCGGTTTCTTTAAACTGAAAGTGAAGCTGTGTTTGTCCTATTCTCGTATAAACAACTTATACATGGGTTATGTCTTACTCAATTATAATTATTTCTGTTTATTGTAATGTTATGAAGTGTTTTACTGGTGGAAACACGCCCACTGTTTAGGGGTTGGATAATTTAAGCAGGAAGTGAACAATCAGTTCTTGAATCTGATGTTGGAACAACTGGCGAGTGTAAGGATCTGTGCCTCTTTGATGAGAGGCGAACTTTGATGGCCGTAATGTCAGGGGTGTTTCTAGACTACATGCTGCACCCCTCTGCTCACCAATCCCTCACAGACCTGTTAAACGCTACTGCATTCTGCAGTTCTCTATTTAAAATGATTTTCTAGAACCGAATGATTCGGAAAATAGTTTTTAAAAAGACCATGCTCATAAGAAGTTTGTGTTGGATGGTGTTGCATTTATTTCCTGAGGACAGGGAATGCCTTGGCTGTAGTGCTGTATTTTTAGTAGGTTATATACGGTTATAATTAAAATATTTATTTAGTTTCTGCATCATTGTGCCAGAGTTAGATAAGCTAAATTTTATCTGTCAATGTATCAGTGTATTTCGATATATCACTGAGCTGTTAACTCATCTGTTTTGTGGCTGATTTTAATTTAAACATTTACATTACAAATTTAAACAAATGTACATTACAAAAAAAAAAGAAACTAAACTGGTTCTCACTGAATGCAATAACTCCTCAAGTGTTTGGAAAGTCCTGAGGGCTTGTTCGGGAAATGTTTTCCCAATTTCCTGTAGTGAATTTGCACAGTGTGTTCTGTAGTTCTGCTCAGCAGTCCGGAATAAAATGGACCTTTTACTACTGTGATTTTAGTGGGGCATGGCAACATTTTTGTGGGGCATGTGCTTCAGTAAACTAGGTCTAATGAGCCCCTGAATAATGTGTTTCTCAGCTCCAAAAGGCCGAGGTCTCCTCGGACGACCAGTGAATCAGGGTCCTGGGCACCATGTGAGGGGAGAGTAGGCTTCCCTCTCTGGTTCTAATCCACAGAAGAGCTACTGTAGCACACACTGCTGGTGGAGTTAATGTTGATATTTCATGTTGCATTAGATCTCCATGTCTCCCCAGAAACCTCTCATAGTGAGGGAGACAGAACGACTAAAAATGTGCCGTTTTGGAGAACAGCACACATCTCCCAGGATGAAACGAGGAATTAATTTCCATCTGAACGCAAGACAAACTCAAATCCAGTGTAATTATTTCTAAAGATGTAATTCTGAAACGAAGAGACAGGCACAGAGCATTTTCCTCCTGAGTCTCCTTTATTTCTCCACGGAGAGCAAATGTGGAATTAGCCTCTAGGAAAAGAAGGCTTTAGCACGTCGGGCCCAAGTTAAGGCAAACTTTCAGGATTACAGAGCTTTGATTCTCTAAAATAGGCCATTTTGGATGTTATCTCGGAGAGATTCCTGATAAAGACGCCGTATCTAAAGGCAGTCCACCTGCGGTAAAATGTTTTCAACACTGGTAGGATTCAGTAGATATGGCTCACGCTAAAGCAATCTTCATAGATTGTCACTCTCTGGACTCAAACACAAGTAATTAGAAGAAAATAGAACAAATGAGATTTTACAGATATTTTATATAAAAAACAGGCATTCAATCAAAAACACTGCATTAATATGGAACTATTGACAGATTTGAGATAAATAATCCCCAACGTTCAATACTTTGGCCTTTTCTTGAATTCTTTTGAGTGTGAAACAATGAGCTGAAAGGGAGGAAATGTCTTCTTTGGCCTTTTTGCTTACTCCACACCTTTCATGAACTCCAAGAACTCTGAAAGCACAGGGTGAAATAAATTAAAAACAGGACTTCCACTGATATTTCATTACTTATGTCAAATTGGCTTCATTAATATATTAATTACTAAGGTACCGCTGCTGTTTCTATAAAGAACAGCGATTCAATCCCAGGCTACTAGCAGTGCACTGTAGGCAGCTCTGTCTCAAGTGATATCAGGGGAGTTCTGCTGGACTTTAGAACATCATACACCAATCTTATAATATCAATCATTCATTATCTGTAACCGCTGAAACCCACGCAGACACAGGGAGAACACACCACACTCCTCACAGTCACCCGGAGGAAACCCATGCGGACACAGGGAGAACACACCACACTCCTCACAGACAGTCACCCGAAGCGGGAATCAAACCCACAACCTCCAGGGCCCTGGAGCTGAGTGACTGCGCCACCGTGCCGCTCTTATAATATCACCCACTACTAATTCTTTTGTGACATGAAGCTGAATTCGAATTCTCAGGTTTATTAAAAACTTCCAGTTCCACATTAAAAATTGCAGTAGCCTCAGGTGCTAGAAAGTAATTGCTTCACCTTTTTAAGGTGGATCTGGAAGCTGTAGAGAAATCAGTAGCAAGGTTTTATGCTTGTTACGAAACATGAATACATTAAAACTACATTAATATAATACAGTGGTTATCATAGTTTTTAAAGAGAAAATACAGATATTTGAGGGTTTCTTTGGTCACTTCTGTAGTGTTTTGCCAGCGATTCACGAGGCAGACCCTCAGTTTGGACTGTGCCACTGAAAAATATGCTGTGGGGGGGGGGTTTAAATCCTTTTACACATAAAGTGCTGCAGTCCCACACACACAGTAGTGCACTAGGGGCTGTGAACACACACCCAGAGCGGGGGGGGGGGCAGCCATCCCCGGTGCCTGGGTAGCGTTTGAAGGTTTAGTGACTTGCTCAAAAATGATGGAATATTTTGTGTAATTCATAGGAGATTACAAACATATGCTATAATAACTACACACACACACACACACACACACACAAACACACACTTTCATACAGACAGAGAAAGATCATCTCATTTTTTCAGTGTCTGACCTCCAGAATTGACCCTCACCGTCGTAGTCGATTTTTCCGTCATTGTTCCTGTCTCCATCTCTCATCAGTTCCTCAATGTCGTCCTCGGTGATGGTCTCTCCTGTGGCCTCCAGCATCAGCTTCAGCTCGTCCAGATCAATATAACCATCTGCATTTCTGTCACACACACACATGCACGTTTGTTTCCATGCATTGTGGGGACATTAGATTGATTTACATTCATTTTGCCCGTTACTAGACTAACACTAACAGAAGGACTAAGCCTAATCCTACCCCAACCTGAAGCATCTGAACCTCAGCTGTAAGTGCTACCGATCTACACTTATCTTTAACTGTACCTTAAAGCATGTCTTCAACCGTAAATGACAGGAATATTTGTTCCCCAAGGAAGACACGTCCCCAGAATGTGGGGGTGTAAGACGTTTTTGGTCCCCACATGCCCACAAACAAAAACACACACCAGCTGTGTTAAACCGAGGGCTAACAGTGCTCCTCAAGCTGTTCCCTCGCTGTGTTTGTACAAGTCGATCTTACTTATCAAACATGCGGAAGAGTTCGGCCAGTTCTTCCTCCGTTTTCCCTTTGCTGTCATCCTTCATACACCTCACCATCATCACCAAGAACTCATCAAAGTCCACCGTCCCGCTGCCTGCGGACACAAGCACAACACACTCTCACTACTGCCTCTAAAGGTGACAACATACAGCTTCCATTAGACCTAGTGTTTAAAACTCTGCTGAAGTAAATATACCAAAGAAGAGGTTTAATTCTCCTTCATTAGACAATTAAATTAGGGAAGAGAGAGGGAGGGGGACATTTATAGCCCTCCTCCAATAGTTACATAGTGCAATTTCTGCAGTGCTGAGTCCCGAGTAGCAAAGAGAGAGGCCCTGTTCACTCTATTACAGGTCAGTGGGGCATCCAATGGTTTTGAAACAGCAATTTTAAGGTAATACAACTACACAGTGATCCTTTAACAGAAGTTGTGGCTGTTGTAAAAATATAACGTAGGACACTGATCGAGACACGAAGTCTAGGTCATTAAGAAAGGGCCTGGTTAGTGATTAAAGGGATGTGTTTATCTGGTTGATTGCTGGGTCTTTACCGTCCTCATCCACTTCATCGATCATCTCCTGCAGCTCCTCTGGAGTGGGGTTCTGTCCCAGCATCCTCATCACCTTCCCCAGCTCCTTGGTGCTGATGCAGCCGTCCTCAGCGTCCTGCACGAAGATGTCGAAGGCGGCCCGGAACTCTGCAGCACAGCATTTACATTTACACTGTTAGTGTGTGGCAGATGATCCCAGTCACGTTACAGAGGACGGCACGTAGTGTCTGTGACTTAGGGGTGTGGGTGTGTTCCCGCTGTGACTGTGTGGGTTTCCTCTGGGGGGCTCCGGATTCCCCCCAACAGTTCAAACTGGTGGATATGGGTAAAAGGATTGGTTCTGTGAAACTGTCCACAGATCTGAGTGACTGGGTGAGTATGTGAAACTGTCCACAGATGAGTGAGTTAGTGACTGGGTGAGTGTGTGAGTGACTGGATGAGTGTGTGAAACTTTCCACAGATGAGTGAGTTAGTGACTGGGTGAGTGTGTGAGTGACTGGATGAGTGTGTGAAACTGTCCACAGATGAGTGAGTTAGTGACTGGGTGAGTGTGTGAGTGACTGGGTGAGTGTGTGAAACTGTCCACATATGAGTGAGTTAGTGACTGGGTGAGTGAGTGAAACTGTCCACAGGTGTGAGTGACTGGGTGAGTGTGTGAAACTGTCTACAGATGAGTGTGTGAGTGACTGGGTGAGTGAGTGAAACTGTCCACAGGTGTGAGTGACTGGGTGAGTGTGTGAAACTGTCCACAGATGAGTGTGTGAGTGACTGGGTGAGTGTGTGAAACTGTCCACAGGTGAGTGACTTGGTGAGTGACTGGGTGAGTGTGTGAAACTGTCCACAGGTGTGAGTGACTTGGTGAGTGTGTGAAACTGCCCACAGATGTGAGTGACAGGGTGAGTTTGTGAGTGAGTGGGTGAGTGTGTGAAACTGTGCACAGGTGTGAGTGTGTGAGTGACTGGGTGAGTGTGTGAAACTGTGCACAGGTGTGAGTGACTGGGTGAGTGACTGGGTGAGTGTGTGAAACTGTCCACAGTTGTGAGTGTGTGATTGACTGGGTGAGTGTGTGAAACTGTACACAGGTGTGAATGACTGGGTGAGTGTGTAAAACTGTCCACAGGTGTGAATGACTGGGTGAGTGTGTGAAACTGTCCACAGGTGTGAGTGACAGGGTGAGTGTGAAACTGTCCACAGGTGTGAATGACTGGGTGAGTGTGTGACACTGTCCATAGGTGTGAGTAACTGGGTGAGTGTGTATTAGTGACTGGGTGTGTGTGTGGAACCGTCCATATTTGCGAGTGACTGGGTGAGTGTGCGAGTGACTGGGTGATTGTGTGAAACTATCCACCATTGGGAGTGACTGGGTGAGTGTGTGAGTGACTGGGTGAGTATGTAAAACTGTCCACATGTGTGATTGACTGGGTGAGTGTGTATTAGTGACTGGGTGAGTGTGTGGAACTGTCCATTTTTGCGAGTGACTGGGTGAGTGTGCGAGTGACTGGGTGAGTGTGTGAAACTGTCCACATGTGTGAGTGACTGGGTGAGTGTATGAGTGACTGGGTGAGTCTCAAAAGACACATGTCTGGAGAAACTCGTCCTACTCACCACTTTTCTGCTCATCTGTGAGCTGCTCTACCTGGAGAGATAAAGATAAGGCTGATTACACGTCTGTGGAACAGGATCTTGTGCTCACCACAACATACTGCATTTGGTGCTCACTCGATAGTCTTCATTGACAGTATTAAAATACAACACAATCAAAGAATATTGGTATAGACACCTATCAGCCATAACCTTACAATCATTACAAGAGGAGCACTGTGTAGTTCTACAATAACACACTGTAGTCCATCTGTTCTTCATGGGTCAGGACCCCCACAGAGCAGGTATGATTTGGGTGGTGGACCGTTCTCAGTGCTGCAGTGTCACTGACATGATGTGAAAAAGCTTTTCATCTTTTAACAATTGAAAATGGCCTCTTTCAGGATCTTTTTCTTTGGCCCTCTCTGTTTCTCTTGCCATTTCTCTTCTTAAAATATTTGAAAGCAAAACATCTGAGGCCTGAAGTCCTGCCCTTCCATCTTTCCCCTCACTGACCTCCCACTATTCCACCACCATTCTCCAATGCAAATCTGTGGAGATCCAATCTGAGCCCACATCTTATCCTCAGGGACAGCGTTGTGACCAGTGCGTGATGTTAAAAATAAAGAAGGGCCCACAGGTGACAGAGACAATACTGAGTGATTTAAATTAGCATAGCTGCGGATGGGCCCCAACAATGGGGCAGTAATCCTGAGAAAGCTAGTGCCAATGGGCCACTGTGACAGCTGCTTAAGTAAGAGTTATCATCTATAGGCCTGCTCAGATCCGGCACAAGCTATAGCACTGCTGCGGACTCATAAACATGCCTGTCATCGGTGTACCACTGCTACACACACACACACACACACATGGCCATATGTTTCCAAGGGAGAGTTGAGGGCCAGACAGCACCAGGCTCCCACACAGGCACAGATAGTGAAGGAATGTTTGGCCAAGGGTGTTTTATCTTAAGCTGTGCTGCTTCTCGACCTGTAAACACATCCAGGGGAGAGTGGAGGACCTCCAAAATTAGCCTGGGAAAAGTAGCAGCGCTCCATGTGTAGGCATGAAGTCCCAGCAGGAAACCACAGGCCTTATCAAGAGCCTGTGATAGAGTTCAAGAGGGAATATATTTAAAGAAAAATCAGCCACCTTTTCTACTTTAGCGTAAGGACACGGAAGAACCTGGGATCAAGTCAAATTACAACACAACTACATTCGAAACACTGATAAAACACTGAGCATGTACAGGCTAATGCTAACAACAGCTTAATGTGGTAAATACTGTAATATTATAATGGCTGAGGGTACATTCAGAACCCAGGACTGACCCAGAACAAGTAGAAGCATAATTAGCTAAAGGTTTTCCAGTCCAACAAACAGATCTCTAGTTTAATACCATAGATACTGTAATAATATAAGCCCAGTCATCTAAAAAACGATTTTCCAGCCCACATTCAAAGACCAGAACAGGTAGAATGCTACTTTAATACCATAAATACTGTAGTATTCTGACAGTCGACACATTATTTTTCCAATTTTTATTTGGAACAGTTGCTATATTAAGTCTATATTTCAGTCCATGGTCAAAAACTAGATGAAGTAGACCACTAGTTTATTACCGTAAATACTGCAACATTATAATCCCAGCCACCTGAGGTTGTTCTCCCACTCCACATTCAAAAACAAGACCCGACCCAAACCAGAACAAGTAGAAGGTATGGTACTGATTCTAATGGTTGTCTATGTTCCTGAGAACCGTCGTAACAACTGCACTTTAACAGTTTAACCCTGTATTTAAGGAAGCGTCTATTTTCCGTACCGTTTGTAGCAATGTGTGTAAAGTGTAAAAAATTACTGAACGTTATCTAAAGGTTCTGTATCAATCCCTAGAACCATACCTTTAAGACTATTTAGGAACCTCCATTTTAGGAATGCACTTGGAAAGCTGTATTGTATTATGACGCTATGTTCTATGGCAGTAGCCATTTTGAACGATATAGAAAAACAAAGCCGAGGTAAATCAGTGCTGCTGGAATTTTCAGATCTTTACGGTGGTTTCCTACCCTCCATCAAAAGTTGCATAGTGAAGTTTCTGCAGTGTTGAGCCCAGAATAGCAACGGCAGAGGCTCTTTTCTCCCTACTATGGGTCAGTGAAATATCACGTTGCTTTTGAAGCTGTAACTTCAAGGTAAAAACACTGCCTAGTGTTGCTTTAAGTAACCCTTAAAGAACAGTATGAAGTGTGCTAAGCCTAGTAGATACTTAGTGGAGACTACACTGTCCAAAGCTCAGAGTAACGTGAGGAACGTCAACACTCACCGCAGCTTTGTAGATGTCGTTCATGTTGCTGTTTCTGTGAGTTGGTATCAGAGGAGCAGCAGGACCCCACGGACTCAGTGGAGATCAAGGCATGGCCTCCAGGAGTTTTATAGTGGCAGTTCAGAACAGGCCGCTCCCTCTCTGCCCTCTTATGTATGTCTGTGTGTCCGTGCCCACTGCGTCCATCCATCACGGTCACTCGGGCTCAGATAAAAGCCCAGAGAAGCTCTGGAGGAGCCCACTGTGGAATGGAATGAGAAGGAGTGGCACAGCGGCCTAATCTCTAACCAGCGTCCACCGCACTCACTCCACATTCCAGCAGAACAGATCTACAGAGCAAAGGAGGGGTCAGAGAGGTCAACCAGCAGCTAAAGAAGGAACACTTCATACATGAGTGTGGAGATAGTCACCCCTTAAGCTCCAGGATTATTATTGTGGAGGATCGTTCTCAGAGCTGCAGTGACACTGGTTTATGTTGCACTGTTACAAGTGGATCAGACACAGTGGTTGCTACTAGAGGTTTTAAACCCTCCCTCGTTGGTCCACCTTGTAGATGTAGAGTCAGAGACAGTAGCTCATCTGTCGCTGCACAGTGTGTGTCGCTCATCATCTAGTCCTTCATTGGTGACACAGGATGCTGTCGGCTGGATGTTTTTGGTCGGTGGACTATTCTCAGTCCAGACACTGAGGGGTTTAAAAACTCCGGCAGGCACTGCTGTGTCTGATCCACTCTACACCAGCTCAACTCACACTGACACACCACCACTATTTTAGTGTCTCTGCAGCGCTGAGAACAACGTACCACCCAAACCTGCTATGTGGGGGTCCTGACCTTTGAATGACAGCGTGAAAGAGGTCTAACAAAGTATGCAGAGCAACAGACAGACTACTGTATGTTATCGTAGAAATACAAAGTGCACTTTTATGGTCTGTGGAGCTAGGAGAATGAACAGTGAGTGTAGAAACAAGGGGGTTGTTTTAACAGTGTGTTCTGTATATACCATTTCATATCCAATCAAACCATAAAGCCTGACAGAAGGGCACACTCCATGAGAAACGCCAGGGTGTTGCTGGACTGAAATACAACAAGTGACAGAGGAACCCAGATGTGCTGCACAGCCAGTGGCGCTTAACCACAACCAAATATAGCAGCTGTATCCAGTTTAATAGTGGCCAAATTAAAGGGACACAGTGGAAGGATATGTGGCCCACCATCTACACCAAACACATAATTCACTCATTCACTCACTCACTCGTGTTTGGCAGGTGGACATTTCTCCAACTGCTCTTGTATTGTCAGAGCAAATCCTCCAACTCCTACATATTTACTGATTTCTTCACATTATGGAACTCCACTGAAAAGCCAATACGTTATGATAAAAAAAAAAAGAAAAGTGGACTGTTATTGTAAAGGTTTATTTTGAACCTCGGAGCAGAAAATCGTCCCGGGCTGCTGTCAGATTGGGTTAAATCTTCCTCCAGACTCCTGTCAGGTCCCCTTTATGCAGAGACCAAAAACGGCCACTTCTGCCTTTAAAGCAACTCTTTTTCTTTAACCCTTACGAGCCCTGAACACTGCTGACAAAAAGCAGAAGCCTGCTGTGGTTTCATGTCAAATAATTTTCACTCGTGGTTCAATGAAACATGGATATTCTGTAAGAAGCTGGTGGCATGGTGGTGCTGCAGGTAGTGTCACTGTCACACAGCTCTGTGGTCGTGGTTTGAGTCACTGCCTGAGGGCAGTTTGGTGTGGGTTTCCTCCTAGTGCTGTGTGTTTCCTCCCACAGTCCAAACACATAAACACATGTGGTGGTAGGTGGATTGGCTGTGCAAAGGTAGGCTCCTGACCCACTGCGATCCTGAGCTGGAAAAGTGGTTACAGACAATGAATGATTGCTCAAAATTCATAGAAGAAACATGTATCTCCATTTCTGTGGATTTCTAGTTTATTACATTGGGACACAGCAGCTGTCCCTTTCTCTGGGGCAATTTCATGATGAATGAACCAATAGAAACACTCTAGAATTATTTTTGATGTTCACTTCCATTGAGAGTTAAAAAGGAGATGCATGTTTTTCTTTGGACCGTGATGATATAGATGATATATGATTTGAATTTTATATTTGCGTGGGTTTCCTCCGGGTGACTGTCTGTGAGGAGTGTGGTGTGTTCTCCCTGTGTCTGCGTGGGTTTCCTCCGGGTGACTGTCTGTGAGGAGTGTGGTGTGTTCTCTCTGTGTCTGCGTGGGTTTCCTCCGGGTGACTGTCTGTGAGGAGTGTGGTGTGTTCCCCCTGTGTCTGCGTGGGTTTCCTCCGGGTGACTGTCTGTGAGGAGTGTGGTGTGTTCTCCCTGTGTCCGTGTGGGTTTCCTCCGGGTGACTGTCTGTGAGGAGTGTGGTGTGTTCTCTCTGTGTCTGCGTGGGTTTCCTCCGGGTGACTGTCTGTGAGGAGTGTGGTGTGTTCTCTCTGTGTCTGCGTGGGTTTCCTCCGGGTGACTGTCTGTGAGGAGTGTGGTGTGTTCCCCCTGTGTCCGCGTGGGTTTCCTCCGGGTGACTGTCTGTGAGGAGTGTGGTGTGTTCTCCCTGTGTCCGTGTGGGTTTCCTCCGGGTGACTGTCTGTGAGGAGTGTGGTGTGTTCTCTCTGTGTCTGCGTGGGTTTCCTCCGGGTGACTGTCTTTGAGGAGTGTGGTGTGTTCCCCCTGTGTCCGCGTGGGTTTCCTCCGGGTGACTGTCTGTGAGGAGTGTGGTGTGTTCTCCCTGTGTCCGTGTGGGTTTCCTCCGGGTGACTGTCTGTGAGGAGTGTGGTGTGTTCTCTCTGTGTCTGCGTGGGTTTCCTCCGGGTGACTGTCTGTGAGGAGTGTGGTGTGTTCTCTCTGTGTCTGCGTGGGTTTCCTCCGGGTGACTGTCTGTGAGGAGTGTGGTGTGTTCTCCCTGTGTCTGCGTGGGTTTCCTCCGGGTGACTGTCTGTGAGGAGTGTGGTGTGTTCTCCCTGTGTCCGTGTGGGTTTCCTCCAGGTGACTGTCTGTGAGGAGTGTGGTGTGTTCTCCCTGTGTCTGCGTGGGTTTCCTCCAGGTGACTGTCTGTGAGGAGTGTGGTGTGTTCTCCCTGTGTCTGCGTGGGTTTCCTCCAGGTGACTGTCTGTGAGGAGTGTGGTGTGTTCTCCCTGTGTCTGCGTGTGTTTCCTCCGGGTGACTGCAATGAATCAATGCAACATGGATTACTCAAGATAAGAGTTAGTGTGATTTTACTTTAACTAAAGATAGCAACAAAACACTAATCAAAGTTGTTAACTATCATTTCATTTAAACAATGACTGAAAGGAAAATAATTCACTCACTCACCCAGTCACTCATATATGTATCCACTATTTAAACTACATCTCTTCACACTGACATTATAAGGAGTGTCACAGCCAATCAGAACAGAGCTCATTTAAAATAGGCTGGAAAATGATTATGTAAAATTAATGATCATTTCAAAACCTTTTATTTCAACAGTGTGTGAGAGTGTCCATACCCTGCATTGGACTGGTGAACTGTCCCATTTGTTTCCTCAGTGATTTTTTTATTGTGCTGGGGTTCAGGGTGAAGTGGTTATGGGAAATAAATGAATGAACACAGTACACAGTCCCTTTAAAGCTGTAGATAGAAGAGCTACTCCAGAATGATGTTGCTCAACCCTCCTCCCTAGTCCCCAATATGTCAGTTTCATACTGTCAGCAAAGACACTAACAGTTGCCTCCCAGATGGTGCCTTGTCCTCTGTGATCAGGCTGCTGCCATGTAGCTCTAGACTACACCACACTGACTCCTTACAGGATGTGCAAGCTCACAATATAACCGTATTAACAAGTCCAGCCTGATATGAAAAAGCAGAAAAGGCAACCAACTACTTTGACTGAACTTGAATTTTGATTTTAACCTTTGACCTTGCTGATATTAATGGCTCAAATGGAAAGGTCAAGGTAGCTACAGCTCGTTTACCGTTTTGTCTGTGTAACTATTGTATAATAAGTCATACTTCACGTTAATGTGTGAATCTGGCAGTTACCAACCAGCACACTGTGAAACAAGACCACTCAGCCAGGTTTCAGTAGGTTGCCTAAGTCTGCTCCTCGCTCCTCACTGCTGTGCACTCGGGGTCAGGGGTGAAAAGGCTCATTATCCTTTAAAGGAGCAGCCATTTTGAACAGGGTTCTTTAAACAGAGGGAGAATGTTGCTGTGGGGCTTAATCCTTGTGGTGGTTTGACCAAAGCAAGTCACACATTTTTCAATAAGACCCAGAACTGTGTTCGCTTTAATGTAAGTACATTAATGAGAATGGAAGTGTGTAGGGGTTAAAGTGTGTGTGTGTGTGTGTGTGTGTGTGTGTGTGTTGAGCAGGTATTATCCTGTGTGATGGCAGGAGGAGGCTGGAGCTGGCAGGATTGTGAGAGCACAGACTGGGTGACAGTCACACTGAGCTCTAATGGAATGCTAATGGGACCTGGCAGAGCTTGTGAGCTTTGCAAAACAGACCCGAGAGTCCATTCGGAATATTAATTTCCGATAGAGCACACAGGCCATGACCCACAGCTCTATGGACAGTGAATATCAGGAAAGGAAAGGGTTAAGTTGCCAAGCTGTGTGTTTCTGTGTTGGTTTTGCTATATTTGCTGCACAAATACGTTCTCCGTTTGCAGGAAAACTTTGTAAAAATGTGATAGACGTACATTGTAGACAACTACATTGTTATCACTGTGCTTTTGCTTTGCTTGTGCTCATCAGCCACAAGAATAAAACCACTGAGAAGTAACATTTGACCAGCTGTGACCAGCTTGGCTCACTTTTGACAGATAAGACAAGACACTTTTTGACCGACCTGCGGTTTTTAGAAATGCTCTGAACACAATGTTATTAAGAATGAGGGCCAAATCCGTGTCAAAAACCGACTATTTATTTGCAGTCAAATATATTCCAGAATGTGTGTGTGTCGCCCTGTGAAGGACTGGCGCCCCCTCCAGGGTGTATTCCCGCCTTGCGCCCAATGATTCCAGGTAGGCTCTGGACCCACCGCGACCCTGAACTGGATAACAGATAATGAATGAATGAATGATATATTCCATCCCTCGACAGATGCCACTGGAAGGAGATAATCAATGTGATAATGACTTTATATCTTGGTGGTTTTAATCTTGTGGCTGATCAGTGCCTGTGTATTGAATATATAGAACACATTAAAGGTAAACAGTAACATATACGTTACAGCTATTTGATGTTATTGTTATTAATACTGTGTGTGTGTGCGTGTGCGTGTGTGTGCTCAGAATGCGATTGAGAATCTCCATGAGAGAGAAAAGGAAAAAAATAAATCAGTGAAGTGTTTATTTCTGTCCTCAGCAGGGGGCAGCAGATGCAAATGATTTCTTTTTGTGTTTTTTTTTATTCCCAATCCCTGCACCCCTCTCTTTCAAAAGAAAGCAAATTTGTGCTGGCACGCCGACAGAGCCCCATCAAAAGGACATATGGAGAGAGCAGCTTTATTGGAGCCCTCTTTACGAATTTCCTTTTGCAGCGCCAGCCTTCCTTTCCCCTCAGACTGTAATCATAAACATATCTCGCAGCACACTATTCAGCACACATCATTTTGGAGAGGTTGCCATAGAAACTCTCCGGCTCTGTAGTACAGCGGGAGGAGAATGGGGAGAGAGATGAGCACAGCAATTTCCTCTCACCATTTTGTCCTCAAAAATCACACGTGACTTCTCTCTCTCTCTCTCTCTCTCTCTCTCTCTCCACCTTCCCTTCGATGGCTGAAGCTCTTTCCAAACCCCCCCCCCCCCCCCCTCTTCCCCTCCTGTGAGCAGGGCTCTAAAATAGCACGAGAAAATGTCAAAATTCTCTGTGGTTTGGGCAATGTCAGAATTTCTATATGGATCAGCACGTAACCTAGAAGCAACCCATTACACAAGTGGAGCGGAACTGCACTGACTCTAGGCCATCCAGCCTTGATTTTAACTCTGTGTGTCCAAAAGTATCCGTAAAGCACTTCAAATGAATAAATTACAGGATAGATACCTCTTACAATGAGTGGATTCAACTTATTTTAAAGAAGACGTAGTTTCTCAATTTGTGTGGTGTGTTCTCCCTGTGTGTGCGTGGGTTTCCTCCGGGTGACTGTCTGTGAGGAGTGTGGTGTGTTCTCCCTGTGTCTGCGTGGGTTTCCTCCGGGTGACTGTCTGTGAGGAGTGTGGTGTATTCTCCCTGTGTCAGTGTGGGTTTCCTCTGGGTGACTGATTGTGAGGAGTGTGGTGTGTTCTCCCTGTGTCTGGGTAGGTTTCCTCCAGGTGACTGTCTGTGAGGAGTGTGGTGTGTTCTCCCTGTGTCTGCGTGGGTTTCCTCCGGGTGACTGTCTGTGAGTGTGGTGTGTTCTCCCTGTGTCTGCGTGGGTTTCCTCCAGGTGACTGTCTGTGAGGAGTGTGGTGTGTTCTCCCTGTGTCTGCGTGGGTTTCCTCCGGGTGACTGTCTGTGAGGAGTGTGGTGTGTTCTCCCTGTGTCTGCGTGGGTTTCCTCCGGGTGACTGTCTGTGAGGAGTGTGGTGTGTTCTCCCTGTGTCTGCGTGGGTTTCCTCCGGGTGACTGTCTGTGAGGAGTGTGGTGTGTTCTCTCTGTGTCTGCGTAGGTTTCCTCCGGGTGACTGTCTGTGAGGAGTGTGGTGTTGTCTTGGACCGTGCTCAGCAGCGAGGCCTGTTCCTGAGCCTCTGTCACAGTGCTGTATACACAGCCTCAGTCTTATGCAATGGCACTTACTGAAGCCGCTCTGCGGTCAGTGTATTGTCTGAGCAGAAGTCTCCACTATGCAGCCTCTGTGCTCTTGTTCTCCTGGCGGGGGGTTACTAGGAGTCCATCAGCCGGCCTTGCTGAGGAGCCTCTGGACTGCAGGATTAAAAGAAGAGTGGCTCAAGGCTGATTTATCTCTCTCCATGCAGCTAGGAAGCAGAGCGATTAGCTCGGGGAGGGGAGGGGGAGCGAGGGAGGAAGGGGGTGAGCAGAGGGGAGGAGGCTTTTAAATGGTGCTTGATATTGGGGGAGAGGAGGCGTTCTCAGATGTGCAGCTCCCGCGCAGCCCTCTCGCTTTATTAGGGGCTGCACAGCTAGGCGCATTTTAATAGAGATGGCAGTTTTCAGGCCACTCAATTATTTCACCTATTACCCACAACTGCGTTATAGCCCTCATAGCAACTGCTTTATAGGACATAGACAACCCGCTCATTCAACATAATGAGACATTGTAGCACACCACTGACATCGGGTTCGGTAATAGTGCCTTCAATATTCACATGCAACTGATGCAGTGTTTGTTTAGAGTTCTGTTCTGTTTAGTGCAGTTCATATCAGTTAAGTTTGTTTTGTTTTATTTAGACTATAAACCAGCTTCATAAAATTCCAGATCCCAGCCCTATTGAGGCAACAGTGGCATGAAAACTCCTTTAGAGGAAAAAATCTTAAGAGGAACCAAGATTTAAAAGGGAATGCATCCTCCTCTGGTCGACACAAGAGCAAAACATGAGAGAAAGAGAATTGTATAAACAAAAAGCAGTGTGTGCACAAAAATATATATATAAAAAAGGAGCTATAAATAATGACTAATATATTTAAACAAGGGGCGGCACGGTGGTGCAGCAGGGAGTGTCGCGGTCACACAGCTCCAGGGACCTGGAGGTTGTGGGTTTGAGTCCCGCTCCGGGTGACTGTCTGTGAGGAGTGTGGTGTGTTCTCACTGTGTCTGCGTGGGTTTCCTCCGGGTGAATGTCTGTGAGGAGTGTGGTGTGTTCTCCCTGTGTCTGCGTGGGTTACCTCCGAGTGACTGTCTGTGAGGAGTGTGGTGTGTTCTCCCTGTGTCCGTGTGGGTTTCCTCCGGGTGACTGTCTGTGAGGAGTGTGGTGTGTTCTCTCTGTGTCTGCGTGGGTTTCCTCCGGGTGACTGTCTGTGAGGAGTGTGGTGTGTTTTCTCTGTGTCTGCGTGGGTTTCCTCCGGGTGACTGTCTGTGAGGAGTGTGGTGTGTTCTCCCTGTGTCTGTGTGGGTTTCCTCCGGGTGCTCCGGTTTCCTCCCACAGTCCAAAAACACATGTTGGTAGGTGGATTGGCGACTCAAGTGTCTATAGGTGTGAGTGTGTGAGTGAATGTGTGTGTGTGTGTTGCCCTGTGAAGGACTGGCGCCCCCTCCAGGGTGTATTCCCGCCTTGCGCCCAATGATTCCAGGTAGGCTCTGGACCCACCGCGACCCTGAACTGAATAAAGGTTACTGATAATGAATGAATGAATGAAAATTTATAATCAGAGACCAGTGTATAAACAAAGGGCAAGATATAAACAAATACCCATACAGTTGAACAAGTTAGCAAGATATTAACAAAAAGCAATATCTATATAGAGGGAGCAGTGTATAAACAGAGAGCAGTGTAAATAAAGATTAATAGAGTTATGGCGAGTGGAGTCTCAGATCGTCTGTCGTTGTACAGTTAGTCAGTAAATCTCTAGTCCTAAAAACTCCAGCAGCACTGCTGTGTCTGATCCACTCGTACCAGCACAACACACACGAACACACCACCACCACATCAGCGTCATCAGCAGTGAGAATGACCCACCTTCTGAATCATACCTGCTCTGTGGTGGTCCTGAGGTGGTCCTGACCATTGAACAACAAATGGACTACAGCCAATAATCGTAGAACTACAAAGTGCAACTTTATGGTCAATGGAGCTTTAAATTCCTTAAGTTACTGTGATGAATGGTTATGACTGCGATGTTCTGAACATGAAAATGATTGCGATTATTGATTTGAACCTTTATTGCACATCCACTGTGCCATTCGAACCGAAGCGTCTCTCGCTGAACTGAACCTCTAATGAGGCTGAAACCACATTACCTCCAGCCTGACCAACCTACCCACAATCCCTTTCCCTCCCGCTCCCTCGCCCCCTCCCCACATGCACACAGCATCTCGGCCGCGGGCGAACTCTTCCAGTCCAGCGCTTCACCAAATCCATAACCTCCCTTCTCTCTTTTGTTTGTTGTCCCTCTCAGATATGCTATTTTCTATTGTCTGAGTAAGAACGTGTGGGTTTTCAATAGTCCTGACCACAAAAAAAAGCTCTTTGTGTTTACATTGTGCTCTTAGAATTGTGTTCATGTGAATAACCTTAGGATATCAGCAGAAAAAAAAATGTCCATCAATTCACCAGGTTTAGCCCATAGTGACATTAAAGAGCAAAAACATGACTTTAATATCTCTGTAGTTCCACCTTAAAATCTCTGTAGTTTCTTTTTCACATCTCTGTAGTACCACCTTAAAATCTCTGCAGTTTCTTTTTCACATCTCTGTAGTACCACCTTAAAATCTCTGTAGTTTCTTTTTCACATGTCTGTAGTACCACCTTAAAATCTCTGAAGTTTCTTTTTCACATCTCTGTAGTACCACCTTAAAATCTCTGATGTTTCTTTTTCACATCTCTGTCGTACCAACTTAATATGTCTGCAGTTCTACTTAAAATCTGTTGCTTTTTAATATCTCTGCAATACCACCTTAAAATCTAGTTTCTTTTTCACATCTCTGTAGTACAACCTTAATATGTGTCTGTAGTTCCCCTTTAATATCTCTGTATTTTCTTTTAATATTTCTGTAATTCCACCTTAATATATCTACAGTTTCTTGTTAATTTCTCTAAAATTCCACATTAATGTCTCTGTAGAGTTTTGGCTGTACCTCTGTAGTTCCACATTAATATTTCTGTAAATTCTCAGTAATTCCCCATTAAAATTGCTGTAGGTTACTTTTAATGTATCTTTATTACCATCTTAAAATTGATGTACCTTTTAATTATCTATCTGTCCACTACTTTAAAATCTCAGTAGTTTTTTTCTTAATATCTCTGTAGATTCTCATTATTTGCATATTTCCATGTGAATATTTCTGTAGCTCTACCTTAATTTCTTGTTAGCACAACCTTCATATTGCTGTAGCTTCTCCTTAATATATCTCAGTCGTACCATCTTAATATATATCTGTACCTTCATTAAATATCTATGTATTGCCACATTAAAATCTGTCTATTTGGCAGATTCTCCTTAATATCTTTGTTGAACCGCCTTAATAAAGCTCTGTACTTTCTCCTTAATGTGTTGTACCACCTTAATATTTTCTTCTTTATATCCATATAATACCACCATAGCTTCTCATTAATATCTTTATAGTATCACCTTAATATATCTATAGTTACATCTAAATATCTCTGCAGTTTCTCAAAAATATACATAGAGTTCCACCTTAACAGATGTGTTACAGATATCTGTTGCTTTTTCTTAATATTGCTGTAGTTCCAATTTAATTTCTCAGTAGCTTCTGCTTGCTGTCTGTGTATTTCCTCCTTAAGGATGTAGAGACAATGATGTATACTGAGTGCACGAGAAGTCTCACACTGTCTCCTTTCGAGTTTGAGCGGAGATCTCAGGGACGTCTCACACTGGGCTCAGTCCTGAGATCATCTGCAGCTGAACGAAAGACAGGACTCTCGCCCTCACTCCGCTCACTGCTGCCTGATGTTATTCGGAGACATCATCGAGCCAATTTTGAGCAATAAGATTTCCCCTGGGAGCTGTATGCAGGGTGTGAGATTTCTGACCATGTTCATGGTTTAATAGGATGTTGGTAGCATTTCTAATTTCATGGTAATGCCAGTTTTTGGCCTCGGCTTGCTGCGTACAGGGAAGGGAACGATGTCCGGTCTGGGACTGAGCGGCTGAGATTAGACTTTCTGAATGTCTGTGAAAATGCAGAACATGCTGACATTTGGATTCGGTCTCTGTGGCCACGCTGTGGTGTGGAGTGAAAATACCTGCCGCAGCAAAGATTGTGCACTCCCAAATGCCTTGTTATATTGCAGCTGGATGGTGGAAATAGATTAGGTCGGTGCTGCAAGAGTCCATCAGCTTCCCAAAGCAGCAGCAGTGGTTCCTTCAAAATAGGCTAGCCTTGCTAATAATGGTTGAAAGAACCAATAGGGCCTCATTAGCATTAGGCAAAATTCTGTCAAGCTAATTAGCGGCTGCTAGCTTCTCCGTGATTAGCCGCGTTTGCGTTTTTCGACAGACAGTTCCTGTACCCTGCCACTTTCACTTGCCCTCAGCCAGAACAAAGGCCTGCGCTCTTGGACGCAGCTTGACTGATACCATGACTGACATTTCTGGCACACTTTGGATGGTCCACTTAGGCTCTCACGCAAAGACGTAGCCTGCAGTAGGAATTATTTTTGTGTCACAACAAGTAATGGCCTCTTCACACAGTGAGCGATTACTCATGAATTTTATGAACTACAGTTGTTTGGAGCACGGCAGTAGAGACTGTAACACAGGGCTCCCTAACATGGCTGTTGCAATCTCACGGTAAAACCGGTAAATTAGCCATTGATGCACTGGACTCACACTTTCTCCACTACTCAACACAGTTCTGGGTCTTAATCAAACGCCTGTGACCTACATTTTGGTCAAAATACCACAAGGATCAAGCGTCACACCAGCGTTCTCCCTCTGTCTAAACAGCCCTGTTTGGAGTGACCGGTTTCAGCGCCTGTTCTTTAAAATGACAATGAGCTACTCACATCTCACCCCTGAGTGCACAGCAGTGGGAAGCGAGGCACACTCATTTGTTCTCTTATTCTTCCAGTCTATTATTTCTCCTCTTTTTTATTTAGTTTTTTCCCTTGGTTCCCTTATTTCTTGTTTTTGTTGTTTTAAATCATGTCTCATATTTATGCTCCGGTAATTTATGTTTTACACCGTTTAACCCAACATTTACATGAGCTTTGCCTGACGTAAACAAGGACTACTGACGTGCAGACTGACCAATTAAATGTTTACAGAGAAGGGTATCGACCAATAACGTTAGCTCTACAGTCAGACCGTCCAATCAGAAGATTTTAGGCTACTTCACCACGCCCCCTTCTCACTCAAGCGAACCAATCGGAGTAGGGAAGGGCGGGACTAGTTTGTGAAGTTCTATGTAAGCTCTAGAAAAACAAAAGCCCAAAAAACACCCCCTCACACCGCCTCCAACTTCCCTGCTATTGTACACTCATTACCTATCATTCCGTAACCAAAGTAAAGGCGTTTAACTGGGCAGTGGTGTTTTCTTCTGATATAATACAATAAATACAATCAACATTAATATGATAAGCACTGATTTCAGTGGCTGGATTGATTTTGATCTTATCGATTCTGTTTCCCCGCGTTCTCAGAAAAAAAGGTCACTGGGGTGGTCTCCTCAGTGGTCAGTCATTAGTCATTAGTCAACGGAAATGTTCCATGTTCCATTGTGATTATTGTAACCTGCATTGAGTCCAATACCTGGCTGGTGAAACACCATGGGGCTGTGTGCTCCACACGGTCAGTTTCAACAACCGTCCCAATACAACTGGTTGTAACACAGTGGTTTTGGAGAAGAGAGAGATCTTGTTGAATGTGGACGCTGCTGGAATCCTGTTCCCTGATTAATCACCAATCACCAGGTCTTCTACTTCACCACTGACGGACTCTGGGGCGAGAGATGAAACACCACACAGGCGTCAGGTTTGAGGATGTTAATTGGCTCAATTACTGTCGCTATGTGCATATTTTCTTTCAGCAGTGGTTTTTTCCTTGTGCTTCATCATTGACCCCGCCCAGAGAGGGCGCCGAAAATTTTACCCTCTGCAGGCAAAGCAACCAATGGAAACACTGCTCAGTAGCAACATAAATGAAAACGGTGAAGCAATTACATTCTGGTGCCTGGCACTACTACAACATTTAAGGTGGAACTGGAAGTTTTGAATCAAAAGCTGTCAAATAAGAATCTGAATTTAGTCTGTAACATAGAAAAGTTAGGAGTGGGTGATAATATGTGATTAACAAATGCTTCTGAAAGTGTAAGACCCCCTGAATTGAACTAAAGTCCAGCAGCTCCTCTGATATCACTGCAGACTGGCAGCGGTGCCTACAGAGCACTGCTATTCGCCTGGGAGTGAAGCACTGCTCATTTTTATTTGTGATCTGATGAGGTATTGGGCTCTTGAGGGGTCGTCTCATTTTGTAAGGGACGCTCCAAAAAGCGAAGGAACACTGGTAAATGAACAGCCCCAAACACTGTAGTACACATATTCTGAGTGGACGTTATATTTAGCACCCATTGTATGTAAGTCCAGGTTATGGTCTTTTAGATAAATATGTACGAAATCACCTTGAGACCAGGCTGGGTGTGAGGGAGTGTTTCCACACCTTCTTTACTGAGCTGAGTGATGTCAGTGGAGTGTGTTTTGTGGATGATGGAGGGTACATGGTTGCCCTGCAGGGTCACATGACCACCGCTGACCCCCAGCCTGTCACACAGGAGTCTGTTTCATAACAGCTTCATCTACCCAGCACTCCTCTATCTCTCTGTGTGTGTGTGTGTGTGTGTTAATTTCTCCAGTACAACAGTCACAACATTAAAATGACCACCTCCTTTCACCCTGTTCTTCAATGGTCATGAACCTATTATGTGTTGCTTGTAACTGTGCTATTGCATGTTAAACAATATAAAGTTGGGTGGACTTGGTTATAATATTGAGTTCTAGAGCTAGAGCATTCTACTGTGTTTATTAAAGAAGCCACTGATTTCTCTACTGAAGAGTAAATACATGGGTAACACATGCACAATTTGCAATTGAGGTTACTTTACAAATAAATGGGTAATTTGCAATTGAGGTTACTTACATAACTCCGATCGTTTTGGGATTTTTTTGCAGGACTCATAATAAGATTTCCATTTTCCGTGTTCTTTTCCTGGCTTCTTGAACTACATCCAGCTGCTGCCGCAGTTGCAATTCATACAGACGTTTAGACAGTGTTCTGTCTGCTTCTATATCACACAGTAATACACAGATTAAAGCAGAGGTGGGGGGTTGGGGGTGACGCTACATCCCGTCAACAGTTAGACGTACACAGTTACGATGAAATAGAGAGAGACTCTTTCTGAGAATAGATTCTGTGGTAACATTTCTTATGAATCCTGTGTTTACAAGACTTTATAAAGGCCTCTATAAGGTATTATATGACACAGTATTATTGTGGAGATGTCATACCCAAATGGACCAGTTTATGCATGCTTTATAAAAAGACAATCTCCATGATTCATACAATGTGTACTAAATATAAATAGCATTTTTAAAATGTGTACAGTGGTGCAGCAGGTAGTGTCGCAGTCACACAGCTCCAGGGGCCTGGAGGTTGTGGGTTCAAGTCCGACTCCGGGTGACTGTCTGTGAGGAGTGTGGTGTGTTCTCCCTGTGTCTGCGTGGGTTTCCTCCGGGTGACTGTCTGTGAGGAGTGTGGTGTGTTCTCCCTGTGTCTGCGTGGGTTTCCTCCGGGTGACTGTCTGTGAGGAGTGTGGTGTGTTCTCCCTGTGTCTGCGTGGGTTTCCTCCGGGTGACTGTCTGTGAGGAGTGTGGTGTGTTCTCTCTGTGTCTGCGTGGGTTTCCTCCAGGTGCTCCGGTTTCCTCCCACAGTTTAAAAACACACGTTGGTAGGTGGATTGGCGACTCAAAAGTGTCCGTAGGTGTGAGTGTGTGAGTGAATGTGTGTGTGTGTCTCTGTTGCCCTGTGAAGGACTGGCGCCCCCTCCAGGGTGTGTTCCTGCCTTGCGCCGAGTGATTCTGGGTCCTGGCGATGAAACGAGGCGTATGAAATCAACCCAGTTTCTATTCTACAATTGTAATAGAATAAGGTACAATTATGTTCCCTAATTTAAGGCACAGAATATGTATCTTTGAGGGTACCACCACAGAGACTATATTCCTATATTTTTTGTTTTGATTTCTTATAATTTGTAGCTATTTTATGATCAGCTCTCACTGATGACACTGCTTATGTAAGAACACTCAAATTAGAAATCTCTGTTATGTTCCTGAAGTAGAGCTCACAGGGTCCTGCAATCTGTTTATGAGAATTTTACACAAATACAGTACACTGCCGATTCTAAACTGGATAGTGGTTACAAACAATAAATAATGAATATCTTGCAGAAATAATGTTTGATGATTAAAAACGACACTCTGAATGTAGTACCTGCCACAAAATTATTGAGCTGCACTTGCTTCAGTATGGATTTCCAATGAGCAGGGTCCTTTCTATAGGGGATGATTAACCCAGTGTTCAACATGATCAATATCAATATTTAAATAAATTAAGGGCATTCAGCACCAAATGCACAAAGAATAAACCCTAGCTCTAAACCAAACATTAAACATAATATTAAACCTAACCCTAACCTAAACCTTAAATTTAAACCTAATTCTAATGTCCAAAACATTAGCAATGGTAGTGTTTTGTGTTTGTTTAATGCTACCACTAACATCTAACCCTAAACCTACCACTAAACCCAAACCCAAACCTAATCTTAACCTTATACATATCCATAAACCAGCTCTGGGTCCAGAGCCTACCCGAAATCACTTGGCGCAGGCACAGGGAACACATCACACTCCTCACAGACAGTCACCCAGAGGAAACCCACACAGACACAGGGAGAACACACCACACTCCTCACAGACAGTCACCTGGAAGAAACCCATGCAGACACAGGGAGAACACACCACACTCCTCACAGACAGTCACCCGGAGGAAACCCACGCAGACACAGGGAGAACACACCACACTTCTCACAGACAGTCACCCGGAGGAAACCCACGCAGACACAGGGAGAACACACCACACTCCTCACAGACAGTCACCCGGAGGAAACCCACACCGACACAGAGAGAACACACCACACTCCTCACAGACAGTCACCCGGATGAAACCCACGCAGACACAGGGAGAACACACCACACTCCTCACAGACAGTCACCCAGAGGAAACCCACGCAGACACAGGGAGAACACACCACACTCCTCACAGACAGTCACCCGGAGGAAACCCACACTTACACAGGGAGAACACACCAGGCTCGAACCCACAACCCCAGGACCCTGGATCTGTGTGACAGAGCAACTCATGTGAGGTACAAAGGTACAGTCACCAAAACACAGGAAAACTAATACAAATACACACGCGTTTTGTTAATAGCATTCAAAGCACCTAGCAGTGTATATGTGTGTGAGTGAGTGAATGTGTGTGTGTGTGTTTTTTTTAATATATTTTTTTTGAGAGTGTGTGTGTATGTGGAGTCGAGCTCGGGGCTCTGACGCTTCATTCGAGTATGCAAGAATCTGACAAGGCCGATGACGAGCGACGCTGTAAATATCCAAACCTCGTCTGACTCACAGCTCGGCCGCAGGACCCTCGAAAGGTCAGTGTTTCCTGATGCCATTGCCCACAACCAAATGAAGTGACTTCACCAACCTTCACTCATTTGTTCCATCTTGGTGGACAGACGGATCCAGTGCTGTTAGTTAAAGGTGTTGCCATACACACTATCTATCACTCTGGAGCTCACACACACACACACACACACACACACACAGTGTTGAGTTGCTTTATTCTTATACATGCTCTTCATGCATCTCCATACATATTCAAATATGCAGATTTATTGGGAGAGACTTTTTCAAGATTTAAACCATGACATCTGCTTTGATCCACTTTATCCCATCACTGACTCCCCCTTGGGCGCATACACACACACACACACACACACACACACACACACACACACACACACACACACACACACACCAGTAATGTGAGTGATCCACATCATTACCTCTGAATTACACTGAGATCCACAAGTATTTTAATGCTATAAATATTGGCTCACAAAATGGTGCAGTGTCAGCATCAAAGAACATATTACTACTAATAATAATACTATTACTACTAATAATAATTATAATAATAATAGTAACAAGAGAGTGCAATTCCTATAGAAACTGCGAGTGTGATGGCAGCTCAGCAGCTGTAGATTTTGCTCACAACAAGGTGTTTTTATGCTGTAGGTGCTGGTTGCTATGGTATTGCTAGGTTTTTTGGTTAAAGTGTTGCTAGGTGATTGCTAATGTGTTTTTATGGTATATATGCTGGTTGCTAAGGAGTTGCTATGGTACGGATATTGGTTGCTATGATGTTGCTAGGCGGTTGCTAGGATTTTGCTATTGTATAGGTGTTGGTTGCTAAGGTGTTACTAGGTGGTTGTTGAAGTGTTGCTGTAAGAGAGAAGTGTATTTAGTGCATAATAAAAACATTATAGTGCATAAAAACACAGTTGAAAGCACAAGGACTCCATTATTAAAGCGCTGTTGTCAGTTTAAAGGAGATATTCACAATATTAATCCAAGGCATTTTATGAGGATGTTTCTTAACCGTTTGCTGCTTTCCAGTCTGTTTGTGCTGGAAACAGATTTAATGTGTTTACGAAGCTCTGGTGTCAGTAAATGAGTAAACAAACAAACAAACAAAAAACAAACAAAAACAAAAAAAGCAAAAACAAAACAAAATGAAAACCCAAAAAAACAAAACAAAAACCCCTCAAAAAAACAAGCCCCCCCCCAAAAAAAAAAATCCACAAATAAAAACAACAAAAAACCAAAATAACCCCCCCCCAAAAAATAAATAAACACAAACAAACAAACAAACAAAAAAGTTAATAAAAAAAACAACCCCCCCCCAAAAAAAACACAAAAAAACAAATAAAAAACACAACCCCCCCAAAAAAAAAACAAAAAAAAAAACACAAAAAAAGAAAAAACACAAAAAAACAAACAAAAACAAAAAAAGCAAAAAAAAAAACAAAAAACAAATAAAAAAACAAAGAAAAACCCCAAAAAAACAAAACAAAAACCACACAAAAAAAACCAAAAACCCACAAAAAAACAAAAAAAACCCCAAAAAATCCACAAAAAAAACACACACACACAAAAAACAACAAATAAACACAAAAAAACAAAACAAAACAAAAAAACTAATAAAAAAACAAACAACCCCCCCCCCAAAAAAACACAACCCCCCCAAAAAAAACAACAAATAAACACAAAAAGAAAAAACACACAAAAAAAACAAAAACACAAAAAAACAAAACAAAAAAAAAACTAATAAAAAAAAACAAACAACCCCCCCCCAAAAAAAAACACAACCCCCCAAAAAACAACAACAAAAAAAACACAAAAAAGGAAAAAACAAATAAAAAAAACAAAGAAACCCCCCCCCCCCAAAAAAACAACACAACCCCCCCCAAAAAAACAACAAAAAAACACAAAAAAGAAAAAACACAAAAAAACAAACAAAACAAAAAAACACACAAAAAAACCCCCAAAAACAAAAACAAAAAAGGGTCTCCCACAATCGTAGACAGTTCCTTTAATTCAACACTTCAACATGAAAGTGATGATATGGGTTCAGTCTCTGAGGTCATAAACACAATCACGTCACCTAAAGTGTATAAAGAGGGCGTATGATCATGTGACGTGGACTAAACCTTTACTCTTCTAAAGGAAGCATGGGGGCTTCAACTTAGAGTGCAGACATGCAAAATAACAGGGTAAATTACGTCAGGCACTGGGTCTCAGGGTCCCAGTTCGAACTGTGTGTGGTCACTGTGTGTGGGGAATGTGGAGTGTTCTCTCTGTATCTGCATGGGTTTCCTCCGGGTGCTACTCATTGGATTAGGTGAACTGGCCGTGTGATTAGTCCACAGGTGTGAGCGTCTGAGTGCAGAAGATTAATGAATGAATAAATGAATGGATGATAGTTGTCACTGTATTTTTAAGGAATTGCTTTAAAACACATTAATAATGACCAATGTCTGGACCAAGCCTGACCACATAAAGGGACAATCCGCACAAAACGAAATGCTTGACCATTGCTAACCTAGTTGTAAACATACTACATTTAACACAGTGACACCGTAGTGATCTTGAGATTAAGATGATCCAGTTTAAAGGCCCCAAAACACATCTGCTGATGTAGCTTGAAGGTGGGAGGAGCTTTGGAAAAAGACAACCGCTTTGGGACCGCCTTTTTTCCTGACGATCCCAGAGAGTTTACATAACTTCTAAGAAGCTGGTGACCATGTCTGTTTCTATTAGCCTCTACATGAGGGCATTTTGTCACTGAAATGAGGAGAATCCCATTGGTTGGAGGACAGATTTGTGTGGTGCATGCTGGGTATTGTAGTGAGAGAGTATTAATGAGTGGAAATACAGAAAGGAAAGTGTGAAATGTGTCATACTGGTGATGCGATGCTGAAGGATACAAAGCTATAGAACGTGGTAAGTGCTAGATCTAGCCTTGATCTGTAGGTGAAGGATGTTGGTTCCACAGTTGGTTCTACAATTTTAGACCCTTCAGATAATGTAAAGCTGTTCAGGAACATGAGGCTTATTTTACAGTGTGTTGACATATATTTTGGAAGAATGGATGTCTTAAAATAGTCCATAGCCTCAGCTTCATCAGAGACTCCTTTCCTGGCACAGGCAGGCTCTCCGTTTCGACACAAGTCGACTTCAAACCCGATCCAGGCTTGCCAGGATTCCCCAAAAATTCCATGCAATCCTTTTTTTAGGAGCTCTTCAGAGCAAGCCTGCGCTGTCCCATTTTCTCAGAGCGCCTGAAACCATCTCGCATCCCCGTCCTTGGGCAGGGGGACAGCTGAAAATGTGAAATGCCGACAGAGAAGCGAAGACACGACGAGGCGGAGAGGTAGAGGAGCGAAAACCGTTCCACCTTTTCTGCTCAGGCAGCTGCAGTGCTTCACTGGCATCGCTGATTAGCCAATCATCTGGAAGCGCTGATAGACATTTGGCAGAATTCCCAGTAATATAACAGCAGAAGAATCCCTAATTAAGCATCGTGTGACGTTCCCAAACCCTCCTCCCCAAGGCCCCTCCGCCGGTGAAGCCTCCACTCATCCAGCTAATTCAAATGTGAGGCATGCTCCTGGCGCTTTGGTGAGCAAGATGTAGGGTGACAGCAACAAGGACAAGGGGAGAGGAAGCTAGTGTTTTAGTCTTTGGTTGAGCATGTCTTCTGTCCACCTTCTACATCACAAAACAGTTTGTCGTTGCTGCGTCCATTGAAATGACTCGCAAATGCAGATGATGACGAGTTAGCCCTGCTCCACCACTGGCCCCCTTTTTGAAAGCCTCTTGGCTTCTTCCCTTGTAATTACGCGCAGCTGAAAGGAAGTATACCTATTATAGATGTATGAAGGGTAATGGCATATCTCCAACTGTGGCTAATGGACCAGTTCGCAGCGATCAAAAACAATCCCGGTGCAAATGACCGTATTGTGTAATATGTTTACTACGTGTTGGGCAGCCGTGATCAACTGTTTTTCACAGCCCGGGGAAAAGAAGCGACGGGTGGGCTTGCTTGCTGATGTCAAATGCCTCTTTCAGGCTTACTTTTGAAAAAAAGGCCAAAAAAATAAGCAAAAAGAAAAGAAAGCAATGGGGGCTGAATGGTGGGGCTTAGCTGGAAGACGTGTCCTCCAGCCTTAGTCCATTCTTATTCTGTTCCGGAGCTGCGAGGATTGCACTGTGCTAAACGATGGATCAGCCAGCCGGGCCTGGGCCAGCTTTGAAGCAGATAAACCCTTTAAAACCATGACGAGTGTTTTCCAATGATGCAGCCCGAGGCGTGGAGGCGAGGAAACAAGAGCCGAGTGGATGCGTTCAGTGCAGTGTTGTGTCTGAGCGGCAGCCTGTCCCCAAAAACTCTCCTCCGTCTCTCAGATGAATAGCAAACACGCTGCCCTCCCGCACGTCTCCCACACGGTCTTCAAAATCAAGGCTTCACAAAGGGGCTCTCTGGAGCGAAGCCAAAGGAGAGGCAGTCTGGATTTCCTCAGTGGATCAATGAGTGGGTACAGAGCCTCTGAGGGACTGGGGTGTTTGTTTGATTGTTTGTTTTCGTAAACCTATTGATGTGCACCAGATTTTATTAGGAGAACATCAGGTACTTTGAAATGAGCACAGGATACAATTATGAGAGCACTCTGTATTGCAAAGTAATCACTACTATGTCAGCACTAGATAATATCAGATGGGCATCCAACATAAGCAAAAGATAATATAAGCACCAGATACTATCAAGTGAGCACAAGTTAATTTCAAATGACCCATGACATTATCAAAAAAGCACAAGGTGCTATCAGGTGAGCACATGATACTATCAAATGAGCATGAGGCGCTATCAAGTTAGCACAAGATACTATCAAATTAGCGCAAGATATTATGAAGTGAGCACAAGATACTATTAAGTTAGCACAAGGTACTATTAAGTTAGCACAAGATATTATGAGGGCGGCACGGTGGCGCAGCAGGTAGTGTCGCAGTCACACAGCTCCAGGGGCCTGGAGGTTGTGGGTTCGATTCCCGCTCCGGGTGACTGTCTGTGAGGAGTTGGTGTGTTCTCCCCGTGTCCTCCGGGTGCTCCGGTTTCCACCCACAGTCCAAAAACACACGTTGCAGGTGGATTGGTGACTCGAAAGTGTCCGTAGGTGTGAGTGTGTGAGTGAATGTGTGTGTGTCTGTGTTGCCCTGTGAAGGACTGGCGTCCCCTCCATGGTGTATTCCCGCCTTGCGCCCGATGATTCCAGGTAGGCTCTGGACCCCCCGCGACCCTTAATTGGATAAGCGGTTACAGATAATGGATGGATGGAAGATATTATGAAGTGAGCACAAGATACTATCAAGTTAGTGCAAGATACTCTGAACTGAGCGCAATATACTATCAAGTGAGCACCAGATACTATTAAGTTAGCACAAGATACTATGATGGTACACAAGATACTATCAAGTTAGTGCAAGATACTATTAACTTAGCACAATATACTATCAAGTGAGCAACGGATACTGTCAAGTGAGCACCAGATACTATCAAGTGAGCATCAGATACTATTAAGTTAGCACAAGATACTATGAAGTGAGCACAACTTAATTTCAAATGACCCATGACATTATCAAACAGACACAATGTGCTATCAGGTGAGCACATGATACTATCAAATCAGCATGAGGTGCTATTAAGTTAGCACAAGATACATTCAAGTTAGTGCAAGATACTATGAACTGAGCACAAGACACTATCAAGTGAGCACCAAATACAGTCAAGTGAGCACAAGATACTATCAAGTGAGCACCACATACTATTAAGTTAGCACAATATACTATGAAGTGAGCACAAGTTAATTTCAAATGACCCATGATATTACCAAACAGGCATAAGGTGCTATCAGGTGAGCACATGATACTATCAAATGAGCATGAGGTGCTATTAAGTTAGCACAAGATACTATGAACTGAGCACAAGATACTATGATGTTACACAAGGTACTATCAAGTTAGCACAAGATACTATGATGTTACACAAGGTACTATCAAGTTAGCACAAGATACTATCAACCGAGCACAATATACTATCAAGTGAGCACCGGTTACTGTCAAGTGAGCACAAGATACTATCAAATTAACGCAAGATACTATCAAAGTGAGCATAAGATACTTTCAAGTGAGCACCAGATACTATTAAGTTAGCACAAGATACTATGAAGTGAGCACAAGTTACTAAAAAAGAGAAAAAGAGATTTTGTTTCTCATTGTTATCCATTCAGGCCTGTGTCTCCTGTTCATCAGCAACATTGTGAAGAGATTGTAGTCGGTGTGTTTTTAAAATGGCAGTGTTGTGTTTGTGTGACCTGAATGATGATTGTATGATGATTGTGTTTAACCAATCAGTGACTGCCCACACGTTCCACGTCTGCACACTTAGCGAAGCACGAAACTGACCGAACTCACTCAGTGGAACAACAACATGAATTAGTTACTGGGAACAATGCTGTAGAAGAGACAGGTCTGGTTCACTGAAGAAGCAAATAAACGGTTCTGCAGGATGCAAATGCCATTCCTCCGTGGCACTGGCCCAAGCACATAAAGGTCAAACAGTCTTGACACATATAGATCTTTCCAGTCAATGCATAAATCAATTCCAATAATGATCAATCTCAAAGAGCCAAGGTGTTGACTGAAAAAGTGTTATTTAAATGCAAAGTGTCTGCAAAAGCAGTCTTCCTTCATGCATCATTCTGTGATCAGATTAAAACCCACCCCTGACACCCAACCACCACGGGTCAACCAGGATCAACATCGATTAGAGCTGCATTGTGGGATGAGGTATTAAAGCCCTTGTGGTCAGAACAATAAACTATGTACATTATTTTTAGAACAACTGATGTTGGATGATTGGTTCTGAATCACAAACACCACTCCAGTTCAACCCAGAGATACCGAACTGTGCTCCACCACTTCAGAAAACAAATTTCCACTGCTCCACAGCACAGTGCAGGGGGCCTTTATAGTTCTCTAGCCTACACCTGACTTTGGGGATGGTGACCTTATGCTCATTGAAGAAAACTTCAGGCTTTTTTGTGGAGAAAGAAATGAGTGGGCAGCTGAACATTTTTGTACACAATGGGTGCCTCTTAAAGTAACCCGATGGACAGTTTTTTCATTGGTACCTCCTCATTAGTCAGCAATCCACCTACCAACGTGTGTTTTTTGACTCTGGGAGGAAACCGGGGCACCTGGAGGAAACCCACGCAGACACAGGGAGAACACACCACACTCCTCACAGACAGTCACCCAGAGGAAACCCACGCGGACACAGAGAGAACACACCACACTCCTCACAGACAGTCACCCGAACGAAACCCACACAGACACAGAGAGAACACACCACACTCCTCATAGACAGTCACCCGGAGGAAACCCACGCCGACACAGGGAGAACACACCACACTCCTCACAGACAGTCACCCGGAGGAAACCCACACAGACACAGAGAGAACACACCACACTCCTCACAGACAGTCACCCGGAGGAAACCCACACAGACACAGAGAGAACACACCACACTCCTCACAGACAGTCACCCGGAGGAAACCCACGCAGACACAGGGAGAACACACCACACTCCTCACAGACAGTCACCCGGACGATACCCACGCGGACACAGAGAGAACACACCACACTCCTCACAGACAGTCACCAGAACGAAACCCACACAGACACAGAGAGAACACACCACACTCCTCATAGACAGTCACCCGGAGGAAACCCACGGCGACACAGGGAGAACACACCACACTCCTCACAGACAGTCACCCGGAGGAAACCCACACAGACACAGAGAGAACACACCACACTCCTCATAGACAGTCACCCGGAGGAAACCCACGGCGACACAGGGAGAACACACCACACTCCTCACAGACAGTCACCCGGAGGAAACCCACACAGACACAGGGAGAACACACCACACTCCTCACAGACAGTCACCCGGAGGAAACCCACGCGGACACAGAGAGAACACACCACACTCCTTACAGACAGTCACCCGAACGAAACCCACACAGACACAGAGAGAACACACCACACTCCTCACAGACAGTCAGCCGGAGGAAACCCACGCAGACACAGAGAGAACACACCACACTCATCACAGACAGTCACCCGGAGGAAACCCACGCAGACACAGAGAGAACACACCACACTCCTCACAGACAGTCAGCCGGAGGAAACCCACGCAGACACAGGGAGAACACACCACACTCCTCACAGACAGTCACCCGGAGGAAACCCACGCGGACACAGAGAGAACACACCACACTCCTCACAGACAGTCACCCGGAGGAAACCCACACAGACACAGGGAGAACACAACACACTCCTCACAGACAGTCACCCGGAGGAAACCCACGCAGACAAAGGGAGAACACACCACACTCCTCACAGACAGTCAGCCAGAGGAAACCCACGCAGACAAAGGGAGAACACACCACACTCCTCACAGACAGTCAGCCGGAGGAAACCCACGCAGACACAGAGAGAACACACCACACTCCTCACAGACAGTCACCTGGAGGAAACCCACACAGACACAGGCAGAACACACTAAACAATCACACAGATTGGGGCTCAAACCCACAACCCCAGGACCCTATATAAAACATATATATATACATTATATATATTGTTTGTGCTGTACTACATATTTGTGGTGTTTATGGTGTCTGCCAAAATGTAAATATGTGCACTTGCTGCACCGAGCTGTCGCTCAGAAACTCAGTAGCCAATGGGGACACTTCCCTGAACCACCAATGCGAGACATTTTTGTCAGGACAGGAAACAGAAAGTCAGGCAGCGCAAAAACGAGAGAGCTGGTAGTGCAACCAACAGTGAGTTAAAAACTGTGGCCAGTCATGTTTTTAAAAGTTATTCATTACATCTTTGAGATGACTTTGTTTTTGCTTCAGTACTCTCATATTCTTATGTTTGTTTTTATTGTCTGGAAATGAAACAAAAGTGTTACATAGTGTAGCTATTCAACTGATGCTACCTGCTACACCTTCCAACTGGAGCTTGATTTGCCCAGTACCCATGGTCTGAATCACTTCTGGGTGACCAGGGCCAAAAATAAAGGCTCATTACCCTCTGTCCCCCTTGAGCAAGGAGAATGGAGAGAAGGACGTTGAACGCAGCGTCCAATCCTCCAATCGTCCAGCGGCCATCTCCTAGGCGCTATTTTCTGCCCAATCGTTTGGCGGCTGGAGACGGGGCTGTGCAGCACAAGTCAGAGAGCAAGTCCGTTTCCATAGCAATGCAGACGATTGCGAGAGATTAGCAGGACAGAGTGGCGAGGAGAGATTGCAGCCGTTCAGTGAAATTCACCACACACACACACACACACACACACACACACACATTTGTGACCCAACACTCAACACCCCCCTCCCCCCCTCAAACCCCTCAGTGTTAATTTTTATTATTGCAATGTATTGTGTGTATTATTCAATGAAATAAAGCATGTCATATATTTCTCGGTTTGTTTTGAAATGTAGAAAAACAGCAAATTATACACTGCTCCTGGGGTTGTGTTTAAATTAAATCAGCCATAATATTAAAGCCAGCCCCTTGTTTCTCAAGCTGTCTATATTTTCAAACATTTGTGAAAAAATGTGTCATCTTAAAGAGCTCAGTGCATTACAGTTGTATACTGCAATAAGATGCCACTGTTGTAACAATATTGAGATCAATAATGAGTGGCTACTGTTAAGTAAAAGCATTTGTGAACCACAGCAACTCAGCCATAAAGTGGCAGATCATGTAAAGTTGCAGAGTGCTGAGTAAACAGTGTATAAACACCCCCCCCCCCCTACAATTTCCGCTGTTTCAAACTCCAAGCCCTGTATCTGTCAAAGGTCATGCCCTTTGTGTGACATTCTATAAAATTCTGAATCAGTGGCAACAGTAATTTCAACATTTAGCAATCCTCTATTTCTACAAATACTGTGCACTGCAACACTTATTTACATATAAACAACGCTAACAAGGACAACGTGCATGGACAGAGTAACTATGTCTGCATGGGTTTCCTCTGGGTGACTGTCTGTGAGGAGTGTGGTGTGTTCTCCCTGTGTCTGCGTGGGTTTCCTCCGGGTGACTGTCTGTGAGGAGTGTGGTGTGTTCTCCCTGTGTCTACGTGGGTTTCCTCCGGGTGACTGTCTGTGAGGAGTGTGGTGTGTTCTCCCTGTGTCTGCGTGGGTTTCCTCCGGGTGACTGTCTGTGAGGAGTGTGGTGTGTTCTCTCTGTGTCTGCGTGGGTTTCCTCCGGGTGACTGTCTGTGAGGAGTGTGGTGTGTTCTCCCTGTGTCTGTGTGGGTTTCCTCCGGGTGACTGTCTGTGAGGAGTGTGGTGTGTTCTCTCTGTGTCTGCGTGGGTTTCCTCCGGGTGACTGTCTGTGAGGAGTGTGGTGTGTTCTCCCTGTGTCTGCGTGGGTTTCCTCCGGGTGACTGTCTGTGAGGAGTGTGGTGTGTTCTCCCTGTGTCTGCATGGGTTTCCTCCGGGTGACTGTCTGTGAGGAGTGTGGCGTGTTCTCCCTGTGTCTGCGTGGGTTTCCTCCGGGTGCTCCGGTTTCCTCCCACAGTCCAAAAACACACGTTGGTAGGTGGATTGGCGACTCAAAAGTGTCCGTAGGTGTGAGTGTGTGAGTGAATGTGTGAGTGTGTGTTGCCCTGTGAAGGACTGGCGCCCCCTCCAGGGTGTATTCCCGCCTTGCGCCCAATGATTCCATGTAGGCTCTGGACCCACCGCGACCCTGAACTTTATAAGTTGTTACAGGTAATGAATGAATGAATGAATATATCTGAAAGGGTCACAAGTCCGTCTGTGCTTCCCTGTGCTGTGTCTGTGTTAAATACGACCCCCTAGTCATCTCTCATTAAAGCGGGGCTTGGATGTGCTGATTAAGCTGATGAAGAGAACAGATGTGGAGCAGTGGGACTGACTGCAGGTCCAACCACAAAGGGCATTTTTAACCCCCTTCCATCATGAGGCTTTGATATTTGCAATTGAGTGTGTGTGTGTGTGTGTGTGTGTGTGTGGCGAGAGTGAGTGAAAAAAGATAGAAAGAACTTAATCAAATATTTCAATGGCAGCAGCCGAGCAATCCCAGTAGAGATACCAATACAGAGAGAGAGAGAGTAGACCATTTCGCAGTTGCCTAGCAACACTTGAACAAAATTTGAAACGATTTAGTTGCCCCCATACTGCTTTAGAGCGCGTATATGTTTTTTTCTTCCTCGTCCATGCAACACAATGGAACATGCATACACACACACACACACACACACACACACTTTAAAACAGCCATTACAAAACTGGCTGTTGTCTTTAGAGCAGTGTCAGCAGAAGGTGGCCTAGGTGGAGCTCCTCCAGCGATCAGGAGAAACCCTGATTATTCTCCACGGCAGATGGGCTCTGCATGTTGCATTAGAGTAAAATCAGGGGCCATGGGACACTGGAGCGTCTGAGGAAACCAGAGAGTGCACGATCTGAAGCCCCCTGTGATGAACTGTGAGAAGAAAACTACACCAAATTCCCAAAAAATAAAACATGAAATGTGATGGCACTGTGGCGTCAAACACTGTGGAAGGTGTGTGAGTGTGAGGCGCGCAGCAGCTGCCTGTAATTTCAATCCTTCAGCTGCAGCAGTTGTTATCACGCCTAAAGAAGACACTCGCTAATGGCAGGGCATTTAGAGGCTATTAGCAGCTTCTTCCTCTTCCATCTAAATGCACCGCAGCGCGACGTCAGCTCAGCAACATCATCACAGTCAGAAACAGACGCCTTAAAACATACTGCACAGACACATTGTGTGTTTATACATGAGCAAAGATCCCCAACTGGAGAAGTAGCCTCCCATTGATGTGCACGGGAAGTGTAGGCCTCGTCCAGGCCCGTCTTATCAGGAGCTAGCAAGACCCTACTGCTCAGCATTAAAGACTCAGATGCTGATTCATCAACGTGCTTCAGATCATCAACTTCAAGAACTGACTGTCATTCATTGCATCCACCTGTGGGTGATTGGTGTGTATATCTGTCACTGTCCAATAAAAAACACGTCTCTCTGCTTCGTTTGAACACGTCAGCTGTCCTTCACACTGTGGGAAAGTCTCATAATGAATGGACCAATAGAAACGCTCCAAAATAACTTTTAATAATAAAAATCGTTTTACATCGACTTCCATTGAAAGTTAAGAAGGTTTCTCCGTCTCCTGTAAATTTATGATTTTTGGAGATGCATTTATGGGCGGCACGGTGGCGCAGCAGGTAGTGTCACAGTCACACAGCTCCAGGGACCTGGAGGTTGTGGGTTCGATTCCCGCTCCGGGTGACTGTCTGTGAGGAGTGTGGTGTGTTCTCTCTGTGTCTGCATGGGTTTCCTCCGGGTGACTGTCTGTGAGGAGTGTGGTGTGTTCTCTCTGTGTCTGCATGGGTTTCCTCCGGGTGACTGTCTGTGAGGAGTGTGGTGTGTTCTCTCTGTGTCTGCATGGGTTTCCTCCGGGTGAAATGTCTGTGAGGAGTGTGGTGTGTTCTCCCTGTGTCCACGTGGGTTTCCTCCGGGTGACTGTCTGTGAGGAGTGTGGTGTGTTCTCTCTGTGTCTGCATGGGTTTCCTCCGGGTGACTGTCTGTGAGGAGTGTGGTGTGTTCTCTCCGTGTCTGCATGGGTTTCCTCCGGGTGACTGTCTGTGAGGAGTGTGGTGTGTTCTCTCTGTGTCTGCATGGGTTTCCTCCGGGTGACTGTCTGTGAGGAGTGTGGTGTGTTCTCCCTGTGTCCACGTGGGTTTCCTCCGGGTGACTGTCTGTGAGGAGTGTGGTGTGTTCTCTCTGTGTCTGCGTGGGTTTCCTCTGGGTGACTGTCTGTGAGGAGTGTGGTGTGTTCTCCCTGTGTCTGCATGGGTTTCCTCCGGGTGACTGTCTGTGAGGAGTGTGGTGTGTTCTCTCTGTGTCTGCGTGGGTTTCCTCTGGGTGACTGTCTGTGAGGAGTGTGGTGTGTTCTCTCTGTGTCTGCGTGGGTTTCCTCCGGGTGACTGTCTGTGAGGAGTGTGGTGTGTTCTCCCCCTCTTCTGTGGGTGCTCGGTTTTTTATCCCACAGTCCAGAAACACACGTTGGTAGGTGAATTGGCGACTCCAAAGTGTCCGTAGGTGTGAGTGAATGTGTGAGTGTGTGTCGCCCTGTGAAGGACTGGCGCCCCCCTCCAGGGTGTATTCCCGCCTTGCGCCCAGTGATTCCAGGTAGGCTCTGGACCCACCGCGACCGTGATGTGGATAAGGGTTACAGATAAAGAATGAATGAATGAGATACATTTATACATTTTTCATTGTAGAGAGACAATATATAATCAGCCACAAGATTATAACCACTCCATATTTCTACTGTCGACCTGTTTTTTTCCGAGGAACTGGTGATGCTTCACTCTCCAATAGTGCCTTTGAAAAGGAAACGCGGAAATGAATTTGGCTCGTTCCGTTTCGGTGCCTCTCTCCGAAGCAGAGCTCTGAAATCTACTCGCTTTCCATTTGCATATTAACAAGCAATCAAGCTAATCTGCTCATTAGCGACCTCGGCGAGCAAAGTGGAACAGAGCCGACGCTGAGACACCACTCAAACATCCAGCGTATCAGAGACGAGGAGAGACACGGAAAAATGAATATCATCTGCATATCGAGGCACTCCCACACTTTACAGGGCTTTAAATCAGTGATGGTTAGCTCTTTATACATAGGGTTCTCCTATTGTTACAATGTCAATCTTATTACAATAGAAGAACCGTCTATAGCACATTCTCCATCGATCTGAAGAAGCTCTTCATGATGCAAAGGACCATAAAGAACCCCTGTAGAACCATCATTTTTAAATGTGTAGCTGACCGTTCCCACTCCTTGACCTTCACTTCACCCGTAAGTGCTTTGAATCCTGTGGCTGATGGACGAGGAACAGAGTGGGATCCAATAGATTAGAACAGTGCCAGTGTTAAAGAGCAGACACCAGTCGTTCCCAGCCCCTTCACATGTCCACAGCAGGTGCAGAAATATGCCATGTTTTCACAAGCCCTTCCCAGAGGGAGCTGCAGCCAGATGGAAGTTGCGCTGCTAAATTTCGTGTCGTATCATTAGTAGGTTAGTTCACCCCTCGTTGGTTTGCCATCTGCTGCCATTTCAGCTCGAGTTCTCTGAGCCAAGGCATGACAGAGGATGTGAAATGTACACCAGCGTGACCCAGATCCCTCCGCAGAGCTACTTCTCTCTCCACCAAGCGCTCCAGCAGCATTTAACACCACACACAGCTGCCAACCTGGGACAAACCCGCCATAGAAGAGCATTGATATATACAGCAGTACAGGACTCCTCGAAAAAAACAATGTTTATGAGACTGACGAGCCTTTTAAAACCCTGAACACACACTCACCCAGTCACTCACACACTCACCAAGTCATTCTCACACTCAACCAGTCAATCATACACTCATCCAGTCACTCACACACTCATGAAGTCACTCACACATTCACCCAGTCACTCACATACACTCACCCAGTCAATCACACACTCACACTCCCTCACACACTCACCCAGTCATTCTCACACTCATGCATTCACTCACACACTCAACCAGTCACTCACACACTCATGAAGTCACTCACACACACACTCACCCAGTCACTCACACACACACTCACCCAGTCACTCTCACACTCACACACTCCCTCACACTCACCCAGTCATTCTCACACTCAACCAGTCATTCACACACTCATCCAGTCACTCACACTCATGAAGTCACTGACACAATCACCCAGTCACTCACATACACTCACCCAGTCACTCACACACTCCCTCACACACTCACCCAGTCACTCACACACACACTCACCCAGTCACTCACACACTCCCTCACACACTCACCCAGTCATTCACACACTCATCCAGTCACTCACACTCATGAAGTCACTGACACATTCACCCAGTCACTCACATACATTCACCCAGTCACTCACACACTCATGAAGTCACTCACACATTCACCCAGTCACTCACATACACTCACCCAGTCACTCACACACACACTCACCCAGTCACTCACACACTCCCTCACACACTCACCCAGTCATTCTCACACTCAACCAGTCATTCACACACTCAACCAGTCATTCACACACTCATCCAGTCACTCACACTCATGAAGTCACTCACACATTCACCCAGTCACTCACATACACTCACCCAGTCATTCTCACACTCATGCATTCACTCACACACCCAACCAGTCACTCACACACTCATGAAGTCACTTACACATTCACCCAGTCACTTACAAACACTCACACACACACTCACCCAGTCACTCACACACGCACCCAGTCATTCTCACACTCAACCAGTCACTCACACACTCACCCAGTTACTTACACATTCACCCATCCCCTCACTCATTCACCCATTCCCTCACACATTCACCCAGTTGTTCTCACACTCAACCAGTCACTCACACTCATCCAGTCACTCTCACACTCATGCATTCACTCACACACTCAACCAGTCACTCACACACTCATGCAGTCACTCACACACTCACCCAGTCACTCACACACACATCAGTCACCCACTCACCCAGCCACTCACACACACATGCAGTCACTCACACACTCACCCAGTCATTCACAATCACCCAGTCACTCACATACTCAACCAGTCACTCACATGCACTCATCCAGTCACTCACACACACTGATTCAGTGACTCACACACTCACCCAGTCACTCACACACTCACCCAGTCACTTACACACACACACACAGTCACTCACACACACTCACCCAGTCACACACACACTCACCCAGTCACACACATTCACCCATTCACACACTCCCCCAGTCACTCACACACACACTCCCATTCACTCACACACACTCATCCAGTCACTCACACACACTCATCCAGTCACTCACACATTCACCCAGTCACTCACACACTCACCCAGTCACTCACGCACTCACCCAGTCACTCACACACACCCATTCACTCACACACACTTATCCAGTCACTCACACATTCACCCAGTCACTCACACATTCACCCAGTCACTCACACATTCACCCAGTCACACTCACACTCAACCAGTCACTCTCTCTCACACACACACACACACACACACACACACACACACACACACACACACACACACACACACAAACTTTCCTAAAACCCTCTCAGATTCTGTGCATTTAAGAAGTTTTAGACTAAAGCCCAGCGTAGACACATTCACAACTGTGACGTTACGAATACAACCCAGAAATTCATTATAAATCAAAGAGAACTGTAATTAATATGTACTCACACTCACTTAGTTTCTCTCTGAAGATGGATCTAAAAAGCCACAGTTCTTTCATCCACCACAATCCAATCAAGACTGGTTTAGCCACATTATGATTTCAGAGCCACAGCCGTGACTCTTTTCCATGCTCCAGTTGTATTTCATCACTTAGAGCACATCATTTAAGCTCTTAATGTGAACAATTATAACTTCTCCTTTCCTCCCCTTGGGTGCGATGTGTGTATCACAGCATTAAACATGAAGATGCATTGTCTTTTGATGTGGGCTGGGTTTGTTGAGGTGAAATGATGTGCTTTGAGGTGGTCAGTGGGTAAAAGCTGAAATACACTGTTCCACTTTTTGTTTTTTTGGATCCAGAGGTATTGAGAAGGACAGATCCATTTCTGAAGTGTGTGAGTCATCTCTCTCGCTGTCTCTGAATCTCACACAAACCTAAGACTTAAGCCTAAATCTGGAATTAACCGGGGGATGGATTTTAGAAAAAAGGACAGTCTCATATTGGAGTATTCTCTTTTGGATTTTGATATCATTTTATTTTGGGCGTCATAAGATATATATTTTTAACATAGTCTTCATTTATTCAAATGTCTGAAGGGGGGACCAACTCTAGAAATAAAAATATTTACCCTCTGTTAAATCCACATTAAAATATGTACGTGGCCAACTTCACCTGGAGGACTGTCCAAGCGCATGCTGACTGTGCTGCTGTGCATGCCGAGCACCAGCAAGACGAGAGATGAGAAAGAAAAGAGTGTGTGTGTGTGAGAGAGAGAGAGAGAGAGAGAGAGAGAGAGAGAGAGAGAGAGAGGAAGAGAAGGGGGGAGTCAGTGAGTGAAAGAGAGAGTGAGAGAGAGAGAGAGAGAAGCGGAGGGATCGACTTTCAGATGACATTGAGGCTGTGTAGATGCGAGGTGGGAATAGTGCTCCCCTCTGAGCTCTTTGCTTGTTGATGTTAGAGAGGCGCGCGAGGCGAAGCTGCGCCTTCTCAGGTTGGATTCAGCACTTGACTGTGGACAGCTCCCCTCCTCCAGCTCTTGCCCGTGGACGGCCCCTTCTTTAGTTCAGCTCCACCTGAGAGCGGACAGCTCCGTTTGCATTTCAGCACCCACTGAGGGTGGACAGCTCCTTTATTTCAGCACCTCCTGCCTCTGGACAGCTCCCTGCAGCGAGGCACCTGGACTGCTGCCCCTCGGGAACGAGTTTGGGCTTCGTTTCAAGCCTTTTAATGGAAATCAAACACATTTATGTTCCAAGTAACACTGGAAGTTTACAACTTGGAGAGGAATCTACGGATACCTCGCTGCGCGACTCACGGCCGCAAGGAAAACCTCTTCGGAAGAGCTCTGGAATCTGCTGTGAGTAGCTCTCTTTTGGTTTGCTTTAGTGAGTTTGTAAATCTGCTGCAAGTCGATGTTCGAGTGTATTTTGCTTTAGCGAGTCATTTTCAGTGCACAGACATTTTCGGTTTATCTTCTCCTATAAATGCCTTTAAAGAAGCAATGTAATGTAAATGTAAATGTAAAATGCTGTGCCAGAAATGACACGAATGGGATGCACTGTTCTTAGATTTGAATCTTTAAACAGGCTTCAAATGACTCAAGCCTGAAGTGTTTACTGAGTCTGAAAAAGATGCTTTAAGATGCCTTAAGGTCTTAGCCTTTGTGTTTGGACGATGTGGTCACTCCGCTGGTTCTTTGTGACAGACAAAGGGTAGACAGAGTGCACAGCCTGGCGCGTAAAGCGTTGCGCACGGTGTCCTCAGTGGCTTCTCTGTGTGGTTTAATGGCACGGCTCTGAATAACAACCTGCTGAAACAGGGGCTTGCGTTCATTCTTGTGGGAAAGTGTCCAAAAAAACGTAAATCACACGTAATGAAAGTATGTAGTTGTTTGTCTTTGGGCTCATTTTGTAAATATTTGGGTGAAAGATGTGATAGAAATAACAAACAGTTGATAATGGTTTGTTTGTTTTACACACAGTGAGTACTGTATTCAGTCTGAGTTGATTATTTGGTGCTGTCATTATAATCATCATTATTACTATGTTATTATCGGTTTATTACTATGTTATTAACATTATAAGCATTTGCCATATTTATCCAGTCTTAAAATGTAAGTGTTTATATTTTTGACTATTTACTCATGACATTATGGTTGGATATATATTTTTGGCTACGCCACAGAAACAGGCCAAAGCCAGACACAGGAATTAGTGGCTAGTGCTGAGGACTAAGGAAAATCATGCCTTCCAATGAGAGCCCTGTGTGCGACGAGAGATTAACTGGCGCTGATTGATCAGAGCGGAAAATGCCACGAGAGGCACGAGACAATAATTTGATTTCATGTCTCCAGGTTAGGGGCAACTGACGAGCTGTTTGCCGCTACCGTCCAAGTTGGGGGGGTTTACCGAAAAAAGAACGAGAACAGGAGAGGGAAAAAAAATAAGACCGCCGAACACAAGCTGCAAATAAACAACGCGAGATGGCGACCAATGGCACCAAGAGCACGGACGGCCAGGTAGTCACGGAGCTGAACGAGGTGACCACCAATGACAGACCCAAAACCGAGGAGAGCAAAGAGGAGCAGAAGAAGAAGAAGAAGGACGTGCCGGACAGGGAGACGTGGGGGGGGAGGTTTGACTTCTTGCTGTCCTGCGTTGGGTACGCCATTGGCCTGGGCAACGTGTGGAGGTTCCCTTACCTGTGCGGAAAAAACGGAGGCGGTAAGTTGCAGTTTTCCAACCTTTGAGGGGAGCCAGAATGATGGAGAGTGACCTGATTGTGTCTCTGAAAGGGTGGTCATCACAATAACGATGATGTAACCACCCTGGATTGATTTGGATTGATGTGCCTTGACATTGGCCTCACGCTCACGTGCCTTGTCCCTGTCTTGTCCACCGCAGGGGCCTTTCTGATTCCTTACTTTCTGACCCTCATTTTCGCTGGCGTCCCTTTGTTTCTGCTGGAATGTTCCCTGGGTCAGTACACGTCCATTGGTGGACTCGGAGTATGGAAGCTAGCTCCAATGTTCAAAGGTATAGTGTCCTTCAATTAACACAAATATATTGCAGAGGGTCAAATGGAGAAATGCTATAAAGAACCCAATTGGTGTCCTCAGTATATTGCTACGAGCCCCAGGAGGTCCATAGCTTTGCTTGGTTCCTATGTGTTACATGTTACAGTTGGAGTAAATACAGGGACCATCTGTGGGTTTTGAGGAACACTGCCTTAAAGTGTTTTTTAAAGGATCCTTCAAAGAATCATCTTCAGAACTGATTTGGGCTGAAGCTCGTGTAATTAAAGGTTTTCACAAAACTGTAGAACCTTTCAGAAAAGCTCACAGCTCACATTTTCAAACAGAACCATCCAACGACAGGTTCTTTAGCGGGAACCAAAATTCGTTCCTCTAAGGCACTGAATGAAGACCCATTCCTGGCACTTTCTTGATATTTTTGAGATTGTGAGTAGAAGCCAGGCTTGAAAATGATGGATGCCTTAGAAGAATCAAATTTGCTGCCCTCTAGAGTCTTCCAGTGGAATCTTTAAAATGCTTTGATTAAAACTGACAATGTGCAGCTGTGAGAAGCATGCTTAAAGTCCATGAAACTAAAGTTCTCCATGCTATATCCATGCCTAGAACTGGCTAGAACTAGTACTTGACGTACTAGTTCAAAGTTCCTCTTATGCTCCTACCTGGTGTAGAAGGTTCTTCACACTCAAACATCCAGTAAAAACATCTTTTGAATGGTTCTTTGCGGATCCCTCTTAAGTAAAGTGTCGAGAGAACTGAAACAGAACCTTCAAATTGCCCGTTTCATCAAACCTGCATTATCTGTAAGGTTCTTCACACTCAAACATCTCACAAAGCAAGGTTCTCCAAAGAACCCTCAGTTGAAAATTTGACTTATTCCAGTGCCTGGATCTGCCCAGTAGCTTATGATCTCAATGAAACCCCCTCATGCTGAATCAACACTCACAGTGCACAGCTGAACCCAAGCAAAGCTGTAGGTGTTCACTCAACACTGTGGGTGCTAATTCAGCCCTGGGGCTGTTCTGCTATGCATCTGCCTTCAGCCTGTCAGGAATCATTTGAGCATCTTGGCAGCAGCCTGGGTCCTGGTTGGATTGTGTAATTATGCGTGGTCTCACCGCAGGTGTCGGACTTGCTGCAGCAGTGCTTTCCTTCTGGCTCAACATTTACTACATTGTGATCATCGCTTGGGCCTTGTACTACCTTTACAACTCCTTCACCACCGTGAGTATTCAGCATCTTCCTCACGAGGAATAGCCTCTGACGTGACCAGGATCCTTAGCTAAGCCTTCATTGAGGACCTAGAGGATGTTCCTCACCTAGAGGTGGGTTCAAACGTAGGTTTGAAGTGAGGGGAAATGCCAGACACGCATATGTTCAACCATTCTTTCTAGGATCTTCCATGGAAATCTTGCAACAATCCCTGGAACACGGAGAGATGTTTCACCAACTACAGCATCTCAGACACCACCAACCTCACCAGTGCTGTGATGGAGTTTTGGGAGTAAGATCTTCAGGGTTTTCAACTTGTGTCGTCTCTATTGACTCTGTAGTAACACATGAATGGATGTGCAACAACAATGTAGTGGTAGAAGGAGTAGTACAGCTCATGAAAACCACAAATCAATTTTTGTGTAATTACTATGTAATAAAGAAGTATATCTTTATAGTTATGATATAATTACATGTAATTAATTAACACGAATAAACGTTAGTACAATCCGAACTTGTATGTGTGAGTATTTATAAAGGCATGTGATAGTATAACTCATGTGGCTACAACAACAGTAATTACAATGTTGTTCATGTGTAACTACAAATTTGGGACATATACAATACATTTATTATAATAAAAGAGTGGTGTAGTGGAGGTTCTCTGTTGATTACTGCTGATGTTGCTGTACCTGTTTAAACAGACGCAATGTCCATGACATGACGGATGGATTGGAAAAACCTGGACAGGTTCGAGTGCCACTAGCAATAACTCTGGCCATCGCCTGGGTCCTCGTGTACTTCTGCATCTGGAAGGGTGTTAGCTGGACTGGAAAGGTACGAGCTTCACAGGACTGAGGAATACTTGAGGATAAAATATAGATTAACCATTATCAGATGCTTTGTTAATGTTAGTTAATAGACTGCCTCATGGTTATTACAGTTTTATTACTATGTAATACTTTATTTTATGTAATTTAGTAGTGAAAGATGTAAAAGATTTGCCGACATTTTATAATAACAGGCCCCATAGCATATTTGTTAATAACACATACTTTATTAAATGTAGTTAGTACATTGTTATTGCACTGTTTTACAATGTAATTATTAATATATTGTAATTAATAGTGGATTTGGTAGTGACATGCAAATGACTTGGCAACACATTTTAATTATTGGTTTCTATAGCAAATTAGTTATTATCAGCTCCTTTGTTAATTATAGATCATTTATTATATTATGGCTATTACACGTTTACTACTATGTCATTATAAATATATATGTAACAGTCATATACGCATCAAATAAAGGGCAGCATTTTATAAAATCAGGCTCCATAGCACCTTAATCATTATCAGAAACATTGGTAATAGTTTTGTTAATAACTAGGCTGTGGTTATTATACTGTTATTACTATGTAGTTATTAAGATTTAATTAATAGTCTATTTCTAATTGACAGATATAATATTTGGCAACAGTGCCTTATAGCATCTTAATCATGGTCATAATATTTTGTTAATAATAGTTATTGATTGAGTCATATAATTGTTATTAAATTGCTATTATTATGTCTTTATTAGTATTTTAAAAATAATAGTCAATTTATTAATGACATTTAAATATTTAAAAGTAATAATTTAATCAATATCAGGTACTTTGTTAACATAAATAATGAACTCTATTAAAATGTAGTTATTAGTTTTATGTAATTAATGATTCATTAGCGATAGTGTGATGGTGTGAGATACTTGGCTAATGGTAGTTAGTTTATTATATTGTGGTCATTATAATAACAGGCTCCTATAGCAAACTAAACATTATACGACAATTTTGTTAATAATAGTCAGTGGATTCTATAAGTCGGGTCAATACTGACATGCAATCTATTGAAGCACTGGGGAATGTCTTTCTATTGATCTTCTATTTACAGGTAATCAATAATCACACTCATCTTGTTACTAAACACTTAAAGTACGCTCTAAATTCATTCCAAGGCCTCAGTAGTGACGTAAACCAGGCCCGTGGTTCATGTGGCGCTTTCTGTAGCGAGAGATTACATCACCACATTGTGTAGATGTGGAATTTGAAGTTCCATATTAATGACAGCAAACAAACAATTCAAACAGTGGAATTTCTGTTCTGTTTTGTTTAGGTCGTTTACTTCTCCGCCACCTATCCCTACTTTATGTTGTTCATTCTGTTCATCCGTGGGGTCACTCTGCCCGGAGCAAAGGAAGGCATCATGTTCTACATCACACCTGATTTTGAGAAGCTCAAAGAGTCAGAGGTAATTTTCAAAGTGAACAAAGAGGAACCAAAAAAAAGAACAAAATAAACTGGAAATAAACTATTGTTTACTCTCCTCTTCTCTTTTCTATTCTTCTCATGTCTACTCTTCTTTCCTTAGGTGTGGCTGGATGCTGCTACTCAGATTTTCTTCTCCTACGGTCTTGGACTGGGGTCTCTGATTGCTCTGGGCAGCTATAACCCTTTCAATAACAATGTTTACAGGTAACCTCTGAAATTAACCAAATACAGCTGTGTTTTCTAAGTTTAACTACAGTCTGGCAGATTGGACTCGAGCGGTTGTAACCTCGGACACTTTACACTCAAAGCTCGCCACCGGCTCCTAACACTTGGCTTAACTGTGCCCAGCACTGCTGAGTGTGAATTAAGGGCCCATCATTAGGCCGATATATGAGGATATGAATAAACAAAACCACTGTTTGCCTTGAGTTTCCATGTGATTAAACCACACCGTTCTCATCTGGACTCCCACTGAATGCATAATCAGTTCCTGGGTTGTTATTATCCTGGACGCCAGGTCCGTTATGAAATGTATAATTTGTGTTTTTTTCCTCCTCTGATGCAGAGACTCCATCATCGTGTGCTGTATAAACTCCTCCACCAGTATGTTTGCTGGTTTCGTCATCTTCTCCATTGTGGGCTTCATGGCTCATGTGACAAAAAGACCCATAGCTGATGTAGCTGCATCAGGTAGTGCACTGATTCATCACACGTCGTAGTGAGGTGTCCAAACATAGTCAGAAAAAATGACCACTGGATGTTTTAGAAAAGTGAAGATTTTAATTGATTTATATTTTTATTTCAAGTGTTTCTAAGCGTAATTTATAATTACAGATTAATAACTCACTCATTACCAACTTATTAATCTTAGTTAATGAATTGTATAATTGTTATAACATGTCTATTACTACATAGTTATTACAATGATGCAATTCAGTCAGTTCAGTTGTGACTTATGATATATTTGCCAATACTTTACAATAACAAGCTCCTATAGCAACTTAATTATTATGGGATACTGAAAGATAATTATACTTAATAGATTACATTTGGTTGTTACATTGTTATTACTATGCAATTTTTTGTGTTATGGAATAAACAGGCAGTTTAGTATTGACATACAGATGATTTGGAAACACTTTATTACCACAGATACCTATAGCAAGTTAATAACTATCAGATTACTTTATAAATGATAGTTAATTATTTATAGCATGGTTTATAATCTGTTATAATCCATTTTCAATCATTAACGTTATGCAATATTTAGTCATTTTAAAAGTGATAGGCAAAATATTAATGCACTAAGGGAAGGTTTTTCTACATGTAATATTTACCTGTAATAAGCATACAATTATATTTTTATTAATGCATTATACAAGCATGGGTTTGACATCAATGTACAACTTATGTTGAAAAATGAATATTAAAAGCCAGTTAAAAAATGCAAGAACATCAGAAAGTAGCAGGATAGTTCATTGTAGGTGTTTTTATGATTCTAACAAAACATCACCATCATTTACAATTATAATCACTGTGTAAATAGGTCACGATCCAAATGATGTCTATCTATCTATCTATCTGTCTGTCTGTCTGTCTGTCTGTCTATCTATATATCTATATATCTGTCTGTCTGTCTGTCTATCTATCTATATATCTGTCTGTCTGTCTGTCTGTCTGTCTATCTATACATCTGTCTGTCTGTCTGTCTGTCTGTCTGTCTATCTATCTATCTATCTATCTGTCTGTCTGTCTGTCTGTCTGTCTATCTATCTATATATCTGTCTGTCTGTCTGTCTGTCTGTCTGTCTATCTATCTATCTATCTATCTATCTATCTATCCATCTTTCTATCTGTCTATCTATCTATCTATCTATCTATCTATCTATCTATCTATCTATCTATCTATCTATTTGTTGCTGTTATGATAAATACTTTTATAATTCCAGGAAAAAGAGGGAACATATATTTGATTTTGACTAGAAATCAATGAGAAATTTTGGACAAAATGTCATTTTATGTTCCTAATTTAATCCTGAGATCTCAGAGTAAACACAAAAGGATGAAAACTAATGATGAATAAATATGAGACACAGATACACACTCCAGACCCTGACGTCGTTGCTGTTATCAGGCCTGTTATTGTGATGTATTACAGAGATCAATGAACTGAACACTTCTTTTTCTGGGTCCCCAGGTCCCGGCCTGGCGTTCTTAGCTTACCCCGAAGCAGTGACGCAGTTACCCGTCTCCCCTCTGTGGGCCATCCTCTTCTTCTCCATGCTGCTGATGCTGGGGATCGACAGCCAGGTAAAAACATTCAGCTTCACGCTCGAGCCCTGACCTAGAAAACTTGTGTAAACAAACCACGGATGTGGATAGCTCCTCTGATCAGCCGAGCGGCTCTTTGCCCCTAGTGGCCAGACATGGAATAACATGTGTTTTTTTTATTATTGTCTCCTTGCATTACCTCCATTAAAGCTGAGCCTTGGGTCTTGTCAGAGCTTTGGATGGCACTCTTATTTCTTTGACTTTCACTGTGCAATTTTGCATACCACGCGGTGTATGTTATTTCTGTCCTTGCCATGAGAATGTGGACTAGATACAAGGCTTTCTCATTTGTTTAGGATCTCCAGCAAAAGCAGAAGAATAACACAGAAAATCTTGCCTTTAATCTAAGGGTAGCAATGTGAAATCTATTGATCAACAGGGTTTAATTAAATTACAATTAACACAGAGGTAAATGTAGAAAGATAAATAAAAGAGATGAATAGAAATTATGTGTTTACAGTTCTCCCACACAATCAAAATCGAAACGTCATTGGCTGGGTCCACTATTATTTTCTGAATATGCTGCACAGAAAACACAATTTAAATTAACACTGAGAGTGTTGATAAAAGTTACATTTTTACACTCACAGCGTTAGTTTGACACTGGTTATATTACTGTGTAACGGCTAACAGAAGAAATTAGGCCCTCAGTTCAGCTCCTGAAGTCCAAACCAGAGTCTAGAACTCCTGCTTCCCCTATTTTTCCTGCCAATCTTTGGGATTGAACCGAAAACCTTTCGATCCCAAACCCGTATCCCTACCCTTTAAGCCATGGGCGAACCTCTCAATAACTGAGAGGGCACATGTCCCCCACCTCATGTTCTATGGGTTTGATGCAAAAGGCCAGCACTCATCATTTCACTGGTGAGGCCAGTCAGTAGAGGTCAGCACAATGGTCAGCTGTCTAATGATGACTGGCTCCACATCCATCAGATGTGAAAAATGGATATATTTGTCCCATACCCAGTCCCCATCCCTGCACTGGAGAGAGTCTCACAGCATATAATAGCACAGAAGTCCATGACTATTCGTCATTGAATTTGACACAATTGATTTCTGATTAGTGGGTGATGGTAAGATGTTAGGCCTTAGGTTCAGCTTCTGAAGTCCTACCTAATGGGGATCTACTGAGATATCTTAGAGGAAACCGAACTTAACAAAAAATGTCTGCACTAAAATTTGGAATTTAATTGATTCCAAACACAAAAGCAATAACCAACACTGGGTATTATTTTTTAGCTTAAAATGACATCTTCAAACTGTAATAAAGAGAGTAGACCCAGTTAACAAGGAGCGTCCCTGGACGTTCAAAATAGGTCTAAAAGTAGTCTGTCCGTCAAGGACATATTTTAAACGTCAATGGACGTCCGAAATCCATCTTAATAAGTTAGTTAAGTGGCGACCAATGGATAACGTCAGTGGACATCCAAAATGCGTTTTATACAAGTAATTTATTTTGGGACCAATTAATAACGTCAATGGACGTCCAAAATACGTCTAGTAGTCGTCTTTTCAATGTCTGTGTTTGGACGTCTTTTCAACTTTCATTTTCAACCTTAAGAGAACGTTGATTAGACGGCAGTCATTACATTATTTCAACGTTGAATCAATGGCTAAATGTTTACTGGGGAGTGTACGTCATTGCTACACTGGGCTCGGCACTGCAGAAACTGCACTATGTAAATGTTGGCGGAGGGTACCCCATTTAACATGAGTACTTTTGGGTGGATGGTGCACATCGAGAACTCTGATTGCTCTTTGATATTTCAGATTTTCTAACCATTGTCCATGTTGTGTCCAGTTTTGCACTGTGGAGGGCTTCATCACTGCTCTGGTGGATGAGTTCCCAAGGGTCCTAAGGAAGCGGCGAGAGATCTTCATCGCCTGTGTGTGTGTCGTGTCCTACATTATCGGCCTGTCCAACATCACACAGGTGATTATGATGATCCTGGCATCAATACAGAAGACAGGCAGTGGGTTGAAAGTTCATGGAGGAACCCCTTTAGGTGGAAGGTTCTTTCAAGTGTGTGTCAAGAACATTTAAGTTTAAAAGGACCTCCAGGAAACACACGTCCAAACCAAGCACCAAACAAAGGGCCATATCCTGTAAAACCATAAGTTCTTTTCTAGTTTGGTATTAACCTGTCAGACGGAGATTAATTTCTTTAACAAAAGCTTGTTTCAACTGGCTGTTTTTCTGATGTTGTGGAAACCAACACCAGTTTAGCTTTGCTCTCATGCTGAGGTTGAGGATGTGCTTCAGCCTGGATAGCTTTAGGATGAGAGTGCTCGGGGGTGGGTCTGTAATGTCCTTAGTAAACCAAACTGAAAACAAGGCTTAGAAACCAAGAAATGAGACTAGGATAAAACAGGAAACAAGAAAACCAAAAAAACATCAGGCAAACAGTAAGCAGTAAAAAGGAGACAAGAAAACAAACCTGCTACACCAGCTACACATTCACAAACCCCGAATCTCAAACAATCAAATGAGAAAAAGACAAGGGACACTCGGGAACACTGAGTAACCATGACGACCAACCACTCCCTGGTGTAACACATGACCTGGGTGGATTGCTGCAAGAAGATCTCCAAAATTAGTACATATTTGACATATATGAGCCCAGATATCCCTAATGTTTCTATGATACGACTGGTCATGACTGGTAGACCAGAGAGGGCGCTGTTTCACTAAATACATTCAAACTCTCTGTTATGAACCTGAAGAAGAATCATAGAATCAGTGCTGAAAAAAGGAGACAGGCCTGCAGCTACTGGCTTTCTGGACCTTAGGGTTAGATTTGGGATAGGGGTTATAGTTAAGTTTAGAGTTAAGTTTAGAGTTAAATTTAGGGTCAGTTTTAGGGTTAGGGTTAGGCTTAGGGTTAGCGATAGAGTTAAGGCTGATATGTCAAACGGGGTAGGTTTCAAAAATTCACTTGTATAAGGGCAATTAATTATTAGTACACATTCAGTGAGCCAATCAGAACAGAATTCATTTACATATCCATCCATCCATTATCTGTAACCGCTTATCCAATTTTTTTAGGGTCGCGGGGGGTCCAGAGCCTACCTGGAATCATCGGGCGCAAGGCGGGAATACACCCTGGAGGGGACGCCAGTCCTTCACAGGGCAACACAGACACACACACATTCACTCACACACTCACACCTACGGACACTTTCGAGTCGCCAATCCACCTGCAACGTGTGTTTTTGGACTGTGGGAGGAAACCGGAGCACCCGGAGGAAACCCACGCGGACACGGGGAGAACACACCAACTCCTCACAGACAGTCACCCGGAGCGGGACTCGATCCCACAACCTCCAGGTCCCTGGAGCTGTGTGACTGCGACACTACCTGCTGCGCCACCGTGCCGCACTCATTTACATATGTCATGTTTTATTTTTTGTTTTATTTGGAGTTTGTTTTATTTTGAGTGTGTATCAGGATTGAAAACCAAACCAAATCAAATAAAAACACCAACCTAAAGTGTGTTTAATTAGTGGCAGTGTCTTCTCTGACTGTTTCAGGGTGGTCTCTATGTCTTCAAACTGTTTGACTACTACTCCGCCAGTGGAATGTGTCTCCTGTTCCTGGTGTTCTTCGAGTGCATCTCCATCTCCTGGTGCTATGGTGAGGTTTATATCTGACTTACTCTGAGTTTTCAAATAGTTTCTGACTGACTGACTGACTCACTCACTCATACACACCCTCAAATAATTAATCACTCACTCACAAATACATACTCACACACTCACTCATAACTTACTCATACACACTCTCAAATACTCAATCACTCACAAATACATACTCACACACTCACTCATAACATACTCACACACTCATACACACTCTCAAATACTCACTCACTCACTCATTCACATACTCACACACTCACTCATAACATACTCACACACTCATACACACCCTCAGATACTCAATCACTCACTCACAAATACATACTCACACACTCACTCATAACATACTCATACACCACCCTCAGATACTCAATCACTCACAAATACATACTCACACACTCACTCATAACATACTCACACACTCATACACCACCCTCAGATATTCAACCACTCACTCACAAATACATACTCACACGCTCACTCATAACATACTCACACACTCATACACACTCTCAAATACTCAATCACTCACTCATTCACATACTCACACACTCACTCATAACATACTCACACACTCATACACACCCTCAGATACTCAATCACTCACTCACAAATACATACTCACACACTCACTCATAACATACTCACACACTCATATACACTCTCAAATACAAAATCACTCACTCACAAATACATACTCACACACTCACTCATAATCACTCCCACATGTACACACTCATACACGCCCTCAAATACTCAATCATTCACAAATACATACTCACTCATAATCACATATACACTCATACATTTTTACTCACTCACTCATTCACATACACACGCACTCATCCATATTCATTCACAGTCAGTCACTCACCCACTCACTCATTCACTTACACATTCACTCATCACTCACATACTGACCTTCAGAAACTACTTCAGCTGGGGGTGCCATGTGTCTTTATTTACTTTTTGAATAGCTCTGCTGCAGAACATTCCTCTGTAGTGGTCTTCTATGTTGTCACCATCCCAAATATAACATCTCCATTTCTTATTTCATCATTTGTTTTTCTACGTCATATGAACTCAACAACAGTTTATTTATATTTTGTGAAGAATGAGCCAATAGAAATGCTCCAAAATTGCTTGGAGTTAAAACACTGAATGCCATCAGACGTAAAGATACAGAGAAAATTGAGGTCATTTTATGAACAACACCATACAAACCTGTACACCTGTGCCAGGCATTTGAAAGAACCCAGGGCGAGGATTTTTAGATCATGGGTTCACTCTGGCCCAGACCCACTGCATCCCTGATTAGGTTTGGAACAGGTTTGGAGATGGATGAATGAAGGACGGAAGGAAAGAAGAAAGGAAGGAAGGGAGTGTGGTCATGTCTAAGTCTCCTCTCTGATCTCATGCTGATTTTAGGGGTGAACAGATTCTACGATAACATCCAGGAGATGATTGGATACAAGCCCTGCATATGGTGGAAGCTCTGCTGGGTCTTCTTCACTCCTCTGATCGTGGCTGTAAGTTCAACTTTCCCTTTTCTCATCACACCAACCTTGAGTTTGAATCGGTGCCCTATTCACTACAGAGTGGGGTTCCACCATTTTCAGTGCACTCAACAATCCCATAATGCATTGCAATAAATAGTGTACAACTGAGGTATCCAAGTGGATAGCAGATAGCCATAATACACTGCGTAGTTTAATAAATGCCTATGTGGTAGTGTCTGGAATTGTTCACCTACTGGCTGAATTCAGTCCCCTATAATTGTGCACTACATAATGAGTAATGTACGGAATAGTGTCTAAACTGTAGTCTTTTGTCTGTATGAACTAGGCATGCTGGGAAATTTCTTCACAAGTCTGATGAAACATAAATAAGGGTGATTTACAAGGTTGGAGGTTTAGTGTTCTCCTGCAAGCGTGTTGAACTATAGCATTGTGTTAGCAGCAGTGTGAAAGGGAGTATAATTTAATTCGGTGTGTCACGTGACATTTGTAAATGCCCCTTATAGTCAAGGAGTTACTTAACCATGCACAGCATGAACTGAGATGAGATAAAATGGGATGCTCTAGAGCAGCTGCACATGAGCCTAAGCTTTGCATCCTCTGAGTGTAGAAGCTGTTGTTAATTTCAGAGATTCTAGCATCACTGTAAAAGCAAACAGATCTGATACTCAGAGGAACTGCATGAATGAAGTTTTAAGGCAATCTGGGGGCCATCGAACACCACCCCCCACTCACACCCTCCCCAGCCGATGAGATCCGTCTGCTTTTCTAAAAATGGCCCCGTAAACCGCATCAGATTTACCTGCTGAAGGGGAATTGAGAGCTTGATCCTTTTCGAATGAACCCACTGCTGTTTCAATGCAGGGAGCGTAAACAAGCCAATGAGCTCTCAGTGCACTTCATTTTCTCCAATCTTCTCCAGCTTCTCTTCAGACCTGCACAAAGGCAGTGTGTAAATGAGCTTATCCAGTCATTTCGAAAACCCATGATGTCTTCTTTCATTCTTTTCTTTTCTCTCCTCATCTCTTCTGGTCTTTTCTTTCTCTTCTCCTCTCTTTTCTGTTCTGTTCTGTTCTCTTTTTCTTCTTTTCTTCTGCAGGGCGTATTCCTCTTCAGTGCTGTTCAGATGGTTCCACTCAAGATGAACAACTACGTGTTCCCGGCCTGGGGGCAGGGGGTCGGATGGCTCATGGCCCTGTCCTCCATGGTCCTCATCCCAGGATACATGGTCTACATGTTCCTCAACATGAAGGGGACATATAAGGAGGTTAAACACCTTTTATTACTAATACCAGGAGCAGTTCATCCTAACGTGGTCAGCAGCTACACTGGGTCCATGTGGCACAGGGGCGGAGTAGTGATGATAAAACCAGATGTTCTTTATTGTTAAGGAGGATAGAGACAGCAGGCTCCCTCAGTCACTGAGCACAGCAGACAGCAGTGTTGGAAGCAGGACGCTGTGTTGATAGACGTCTTGCCCATTGACTCCTCTTAGTCTGGCAAATTGTTCTTGCCTGAGTGGGACATGAAACCCCAATCTGGCTTGATCGCAGACAACTGTAAGCAGTGATCCGCATCCAGTGACGTTCCTTTTTTTTTCTTGCAGCGCATCAGGATAATGCTGCAGCCCCCGAACGTGAAGAAGGCTCAGGAGAACGGACCCGAACAGCAGCAGTTGCAGCAGCAGCCAGCGCAGCCAGCACAGCCCACGCAGCCGGCACAACCCGCGCAGCCGGCACAGCCAGCACAGCCGACGCAGCCGCAGCAGGTCCAGCAGCAACCACAGCCAGCTCAACCAGCACCGCAAGCCCAACAGCAACAAGCGCAGCAGGCACCAGTGCAGCCGCAGCCGCCGGCACCGCAGCCACAGCCGGCTGAGACCACTGCCCCGACAAACCCCAGCAACGCAGACGCCAACGTGTAAACCCCAGCTGAGAGCAATCAAAGACGAACAATACAGAGGACTTCCATGTTTATACAATAATAGAATCATCTACCTCCAGGGGCCAAACACGATCCGATCCGATCTTAAAGAAAAAAAAATACATAGTGTATGTGTGGCAGTTCGTCTTTAACGTTTGTAGCCACTACCACAGACATGGGTGGAGGCTCTAAACGTCAAAGCAGAAGCGTGTTGGTGTCAAAAGAGTCTGAAAAAAAGTTAAAAAAAAAAAAAAATCTCCACAAAATATGTCCATTCTACTGTATGCGAGTGATCCTGTCTCTAACGTGTTAATACTGTGAGTTCGATTAAAAAGCACAGCAGTGACGCATAAGCTATAAAAGAGTCGGTGCTGCTCAGAAGCACAAGAGAAAGTGCAAGAGATTTCATCCAACACCAGGTGATTGGTCACTCATCTAAAAACAAAGTGACCCCCACGCCTCCGCTTTGAAAGTCTAAAAGCACAAAGAAATCTGGATTAGGAGAGCCCTTGGGTGACCCGCTATCTGTCGTTCTGATATTTTTGTTAGAGAGACTGTTACTATTTGATTTCTTTTGCTGGAAAAGGAGAAAATATATATATTAAAAAAACGAGAAAAAAAATACAAAACAGAAAACTACTTGTATGTGATTGAAAAACCATTTTTAGACTTCTTTTTAGGATGTTTTGTACACTTAATGTTGTGATCGAGGACCAAAACTCTAGACTAAAGCAAAAACCGTATCTATGCCATTGCAGTGTACAGGTTGCAGAGGACAGGGTACAAAAGTATGGAACTTGAAAAGGAACAACAACAAAAACAAAATCAAAAGAGTTAAAAACAAAACCACAGGGTTTTTTTTTTTTTGTAGTGTCAGCATCCGCCTGTCGACCAGTGCTGTCATATCAGTCCTGTTTACGCTTCTGTGCTTATCAGGAAAACGAGTGGAAGGAAAAGCACAGCTAAGGAATGGCAGCGTGGTGCTCTTAGAGCTGAAGTTCAGGGAGTGAGGACCAAACAGATTGAGGGGAAACAGATGGCGTGTCTGTGCAGATGTTTGTTCATTCATGTGCCAAAACGCTAGACCATATCTGTGATCCAAATGGGACAAAGTGAGAAAGATTGCGCCTAAAATTTTATAAAATTTTATATTCTGTTGGTTTACATAAAGTTGTGTCAGTCTTGGTTAACTCCAGGTTGCAGCTCTGCAAAATTGAGCTAATCTCATGTATGTAATCTCAACAGTAGCGCCTTCATTAGCAGTTAGCGCTGAGCTACGTTTATCCGTTTAGCTTGGCTACAGACCTCCACACATTAACAACACATGCTAATTCCACAATGACTTGAGATGACTACAAAAAATAACAACAGTCTACAAAATGGATACCTGCACCATGCTAGCTCCTCTAGAATGTTTGTAAGAGTCACGGTTGCTAGGCAACAACAGCATAGTAACTACTGTGTGCTAGCTAGCTATTGTTTTGAAGTTTACAGGCTCACAACGCACTTCAGGAAACACAAAGCTTCTATATAAAACCAGAAAAACTCAAAAAAACATTTGCTAGCTTATAGCATTGTGGCGGATTCCGAATGTGCTGGATATGATTCTATTTAGAAGACTTGTCTTTACAAAATAACCCTTGTTTAAGAGTACATATGACATTTTATAGGCTAGCTTGCTAGTTTTTTTTTAGCAGTATCAAGTTTACTAGATTGCAAAATTAAAACTTTAGCAAGCTAGCTTTTATAGAATTCTTAGCATAGAACAATTAGCAACTTCAAAACATGAAATATTGATAGAGATGTGCAGAGATGTGAGGTTTTCCTCCCCTAGCACTCTGACTTCTTGCTAATGTTGTGCTAAAGAAGAGAAATGCAAAATTCTGCAGAGCTGTAAGCTGGAGGAGAGCGAGTCTGGCGCCCCTGGTTTACAATAATGAATCTGTTTACAAGCACAGCTCAGAGCATTAGACTCTAAACTATATGTGTTTTACTCGGTTGAAAAGAACAAGGCTTTGTCCCGACGCCCCTCAGTAAAAAAAACCATGACAACACATAGTGGCTATATGCTCTGTGCTAATCAGTCCCCATGGCGTGTGAAGGCCAGTGTTAAAGCAATGGTTAAAGCAGATCTATGGCAGCTACATGTGAAACGCATTTGGTCACTAGAATAAAATACAAAAAAAATAAATAAAAAATCATGTTTACTCCGAGGAGAAAAGCACCTACGAAATGTGAAACGGCGAC